>NW_027527145.1:879045-953169 GCF_008692635.1 Crocuta crocuta
TCATATGTTTACAACAAGCATGTTCAGATATATGCTAAAATAAACTGAAATACCTAAATTAAGGTCTCAAAATACACTTTAGATTAAGTATCAAAGTACACTTACTATATTATATATGCTATTAAATATTTATAGAGGAAAAAATTTCATTTGCCACTTGTGGTGAAAAACTATCTAAACATACTTCATATATATTTCATACGTATTCCTTGTAATATTTTAAATTTCTTAATGTTTATTTACTTTGAGAGAGTCAATAAGCAAGCTTGAGTAGTGACGGGCAGAGAGAAAGGGAGAGAGAATCCCAAGCAGGCCACGCACTCTCTGTGCCAGAGCCCAATGTGAGGCTCAGTCCCACGAACCGTGCAATCATGATCTGAGCTGAAATCAAGAGCTGGGACACTCAACCAACTGAGCCACCTGTGCGTACCCCCATTCTTTGTAATAGAAAGAACTCTCAACTTTCTATTANAATAATAGACAAGGAATATCATGTGTCAGACACTAAATCCTTCCCATGTTTTATTTCATTTAAGGTTCTCAATAATCCTCCTAGGTAGGGCTAACATCTCGATTTCAAAGGTGAGAGAACTAAAGCATAGAGAAGGTAAGACTGCTCAAAGTCAGAAGCCAACCAAGCAGTGGAACAAGATACCAACCCACGCAGTGAGAGGCTGGTGCTGCTAACTGTTCAACATACTGCCTCCACTGACCTCAGTAGCAGCCAGAAGAATGCTTTCCAAAAGGTGGAGGTCAGACACCTGGATACTGGACCTTGTGCAAACAGATGTTCAATGAGTAAAATGAATGGCTATCAAGCTTAAAATTATCACATAAATCTTGCTGAACAAAAAAAAAATGCTAAAAATACTGCTTAAAATCACATCAGTACATTGTTGAGAGGGAAAATGGGGTGGAGGAAAAAGAAAACCCTGTGGCATGTCTGCATTTTGGTCAGGATGAAGGGTAAAATGAGACCTAGGAACTCATGTTCATTGAGAAACGAGATAAATTTACTTTGTGGGATTAATGAGTACAGAATATTGCTATGCTCACTTTAAGGCTTCTTTATTAGTTACAAGAAAAGCAATGTGAGTCATAATTTTTTTAACAAAATCCCAATCCCAGGAAATTTTTCCCATGTATTCCATCCAATAAAACAAGGTACACTGAATTTGAAACTGCTCCCGTATATATTCAAGAGGTATTTCAGACTACTCACAGTATCAAAGTTCTTAGACCAAAAGTGAGTTTAAAACAAAACATATAAGGGGCACCTGGGTGGCTTAGTCGGTTAAGTGTCCGACTTTCGCTTAGGTCATGATCTCGCGGTTCGTGGGTTCGAGCCCCACGTCGGGCTCTGTGCTGACTGCCAGCTCAGAGCCTGGAGCCTGTTTCAGAGTCTGTGACTCCCTCTCTCTCTGACCCTCCCCTGCTCACGCTGTCTCTCTCTCTCTCTCCTAGAAATAAATTAAAAAAAAAAACATTAAAAATTTTTTTAAAAAATAAATAAAAAATAAAACAAAACATATAAAGTCGACCCTAACTCCAAAAATTAGAAACCACCAAGCTAGTGAAAGCAGCTAGGACAATTCACAAAGAGAAGTCAAAGCAACTAAGTGTGATCATGTAAACTTCTAGACACTCTGGCCGAAAATAATTGATACATGATACAGAATATTGTTTAAAGAACACTAAAGGCATGAGCACCTGGGTGGCTCAGTCATTTAAGCACCTGACTCTTGATTTTGACTCAGGTCATGATCTCATAGAAGTAAGACTCTCAGCTGGGCATGGAGACTGCTTAAGATTTCTCTCTCCCTCTCTCTGCCTCTCCCCTGTTTGCAGGCATGCACAAGCATGTGAGGACTCACTCTCTCTCTCTCAAAACAAAACAAACAGCAACACTAAAGGCACTATCGGCAGGAGCTGGACTTCTCTTTTCACCAGCAACTTAGGTCCCACAGAGTGTCACACTCACTGAGGTCTGCATCAGCTCCTGTGCAGTGGGCCAAGCCTCACTGACAGGCAAGGCTGGCAAGGAAGGGCAGTGAATGGAAACTTGGTTTAAGATGACACAAGGAACTTTGGAATGAGCAAGTTCAAACGACTCATTTTACAAATAAGAAAACAACCCAGGACTCACCCAGGAACACGCAGCTAATGAGAGACTTCAAGATCAGAGCCAAGGTATCCCTGCCTGGACTGTTCTCCCGGCTGTGTGGGGCCTCCCCATTCATGTCATTTGGGGGGGTTCCAGGCATATCAAGGTGCTTATATATTTTACTGAATACATTAACATCAGGGGCTTTCAGTCACTGGATAGTATTACTTTCCATTCTTGATAGAACGTTTTTTTCCCCATTTCTCAAAGCAAAAGCAAAAGGAATCAGTCTATGATCTTATTAAGCAATATGACTCACAAGCTTAAATACTTCCAATGCACATCCATCCTGACTAAAAATTAGTAAGCAAAAATTTGACGTTAAAGGAAATTAAAATTCCATTATAATATCATACTTTGTATTTTCACATGGCAGTGGTGCCAAAGCACCCTGACAGCCCTGTGAGAAAGTGGGGAATAACTAACATCTTATGGACAGAGAGGTTCAGACAAATTTAAATTTCTTGCTCAAAAGCATTTAGCACAATAGGCAACAGTGAAGAAAACATCTCAAGTCCCAGGATACCAGCCATGGACAACAGCACTAAATATTTCAAAAGCAAACAGAAAAAACTCACGTTAAGAAAACCTACCAAAGGCAAGTTAAGTTAAAGTTTTATTAAGTCAAATTCTGCCTTATAGATTCTCACCAAAAATTAGTCTTAGCAACAAAAAAGTTGGAAATTTAGACACCAGTTTCTCAAATCAACTCCATTCACTTAAATGTCTTTAAAAAGCAAAAGCTTGGCTGCAGCACAATTTATTAGATGATGATGAAATGATGCCTTCTGCTGATGGGCTACAATAACAAGCCAATGCAAGGCATTTACCTGGCCATCAAAGTACTTGAAGACACTTGTAAAATTGTATTTTTTTGGTTCTTTACAAGATGCAATAGCAAGCAACAAGGTTTACCCAGCGGGTCTGGTTTCTGTACCACTGTGAACATATGATGCTCATCCCCAGAGTGTGGGGACAAATTGTGGGCATAATCAGCACCCGATCAACCTATTCCCCATGGCTGACATAACAAAGCCTTTTTTCTGCCTTCGGGCTGGTCTTCACTTCTCAGTAGGCAGGGCTCACCGAGCCTCAGCACATGAAACAGTCAAGATGTGTCTACAGGATATTTTTCGTTTAATAGAGAAGGGTATGGATACACAATGGTGACAGTTGGAAGAAAAAAAATAGCATCAATTTCCCCGAAACACAGTTGTTCTAGGTGGTGGGCGGCCAGGAGGCCATAACTCTAAAGCACCAAGCCTAGGCCCAGGATGAACGGCTGCATGCATCAGGCCCAAGAACAAGTTCCAGGTGCAGCTGGCAGAGCTCGCACAGATAACAACAGACTAAACAACCGCACGAGCAACACTGATTGTACAAGAAAGGCAGAGGAGACAGGAACCATCGCCTGAGCCATGCCAACCACCTTCAGCCATTCAGCAAAAATGGGTGGGCTTGGGATCTCAGACGCAGACAAATGCAACATCCGCCTGAAGAGTGCAAGACAAATAAGAGTGGAGGGGTCCTCCCACCCAGAGAAGATGCCTGAATAGAATTTAAGAGCTGTGGGAAGTGCGGAGGCGGAAGGAAAGGGAGTGGAGAGGTAGAAGGAGAAATGAACGAAGACCACGCTGTGATCCAAAGTGAAAACCAAGGACCATATTGAGCATACACATCAGTGCATCAGTTATGCAACATACATGTAACCCACATTTCACTGACTGTCACTTCATTCGGAAGCATCTGTTAGGGAGTTTTTTTTCTTGTATGTTTGTTGGTAATTTTTTTTTTAAGGCTTGCTTTTATTGCTCAAAGATTAATAACACTGCATATGGTGTGTGATGAATAAGAAATCCAACTTATATGGCACTAGGTGTGAAATTATGCAGTATATCCCTTTGACTGCAGAAGAATCCTATTTAACATAAAGAGTTTCCTACACAGAGAGAAGTAAGTTGTTCTGGTATTTACCATGCTTTGGTCTACAAACAGGATCAGAAAAATAATCTGTGAAAATGAAAAGTGTGCTACCCAGCTATATTGTCAAACTAAAAAAATGTTCTTTCAAAGTTACAGTCAACTCCAACTCATCAAAAACCTACTCAACCAAAAAGCCAAGATGACCGTAATTTGTTTTGGCTTTAATTCTACATGTAAAAGAGGAGTGGAAAAATATTTAGAAGCCATGTCTGCCTCCTCTGGGAGGGAAGGAGAGTGAAATTCAACTCCGTGTAACAGAAGTCTGCATTCTTCCCTTGCCATTGCAGGGCCTAGTAAAGAAGGAAACAGAAGATTCAGAAATTATGGTCTTTACATGAGCAAAAGGAGGTCCAGAGCTGGGTGTGGTCATCACAGCCAGAGAAAAGCTGTAATGCTCCGCATAACTGAAGAGCTCAGAGTTATTTTTTTAAAGTTGCTGGGAGCCATTCAGGAGAGCAAGAACGAGGATTACAGACCATACTGGGCGGCCTGGCCCAAGTTGCTGACAACTGATGAGGGAATTTTAGTAACATGGTCTAAGACCCAATTTCAAGCTTTTTGTTCCTGAACTTCTAACTTTTCTATTTCCCTTGTCTTCATAAAGGTAATTCCATATGTCTTTGTAATTTAAAAAAAAAAAAAAGCCAGGGAAAAGGGCTGTGTGCATGCGTGGGTAGGTACAAAGTACAACATCTCAGTTAGAGACGCTGAGACACATGCAGAGCTCAGGGGCCTCCTGTCCACAACCTCCAGATCCCCGGAGACCAAGAGAAAACACCAACCTCCTCCCATTACTTCTGAAAAGGGGTTAATTTCACTGGACTCTCAGAGACCAGGTTACAGTAGGTATTGTACCAAGAAGACAGATTTAAAGCAATCAAAAGAGAGGCTACTATGGTGTCTTTTAGAGCTAGACCACTCAGTGTAAGTTGAATTCTCTATCACTGAAGAAACAAATCTTCAAGATGTGTCAAAGACTTGCCTCAAACTCTTAAAGAGGAGCAGCAAATTACCTTTCCAATCAGCTAGTCATGGACACACATGAGAGACGAGTTACATCATTTGCTACAGACTGAAACTTAATTCAACACCTCTGAAAGAAAACGTAGTCTGCTTTTAAAATTGGCCTAAGAATTCAAATATTAGTAGAGACAGCAACATCTTAAAAATTATTTTTCCTATACATCAGAGAAATCAGGAAAAATAAAAGAGAGGAATGGTAACATGCAAAGGGGAAAGAGAAAGATGAAGGGTAAAAAGGAAAGAAGCCAAGAATATATATTGAGGGGGAAGAAATGAAATGAGAGGAGGTATGGAGACACAGGGAAGAGGGAAAATTTAAAAAATGAAAAAGTGGTTGAATTCACTCTATGTAATTTTTTAAGTTTATTTATTTTGAGAGAGAGAGAGAGAGAGGACGTGCCAGTGAGCGTGAGTGGGGGAGGAACAGAGACAGAGGAGGGGAAAAATCCCAAACAGGCTCCACACTTCCAGTGAAGAGCTCAACATGGGGCTCGAACCCATGAACCATGAGATCATGACCTGAGCCAAAATTAAGTAAGACACTTAATCGACTGAGCCACCTCTCCTAACTCTATGTAATTTATTTTAAGTTTCTTAGAGCCTCAGCTTTCTCATCTGGAAAACAGATACAAAGGAATGCATCTCATAATTTTATCATTAAAAGCAACGTATAAAAATATATGAAAGTATGTGCATATCCAAACACAGCCCCAAGTAAGATGTAGAAGAAGAAAAGGGGAAATCTGAACGTACAAAATGACCATGAAGGAAACCTGCCACTATGAACTTGGCATTGTTAGTCCTATTATCTACTCTCTCTGCAATGTTCATTGATCCCTATCCACAGGTTTTAATTTCTTGATCTTTGTTCCTCACAGAGCATTTATTTCAGCCCACCAAAAGAAAACTACTTTCCAGGACACAGAGGTGAAGGCAGTGGGCCAAATCTAGACCTTGGTCCCTTGTGTAGATGACACAAATGAAAATGAATCTTTCAAATGAGGGCGTTGAAGCCCTGTACAACAAAGTAACAATATTAGTCATCACACGTCTACATTTCTTTTGCTCTTTCTACAAACCAGGCATCTGCTAAAGCATGCAAGATCCATTCTTTAAAAACATCACAGTAATCCTTGTAGATAGGTGCTGTTATTAAATTCATCTTACAAATGAAGAAACTGAGGCCCACATACATGAAGTCACTTGTCTGAAGTCCCATAACAATAATGGGTGAAACAGATTTCAAGCCCAACTTTTAAAAACTACACCAAATTTCATGAATCCTCAAGTACCTTCTAAGTGCCAGAGAAAGCATAAATCCATCCCAGAACGCCTTAATATAATCCCACTGCAGTTTTTCTTAATTTCCCCCCAAAATGGCAAGTCTACTATTGGACATATAGTAATTATCTATTAGATTCATTCATCTAATTTCCATGATACTTCCTAGATTGTGAGATGTCAGGTAAGAAAGCCACTTTTGGGTCTCAGTTTTTTCCTAAGTGAAGAAGTTCCAAGTGATGCCCCAAATTTTGTCAATTGGAAAATTACTCTGCAATCCCTCCCCTACCTTCCTAGGAATCCCAAGGCAATTTTGATCTTTTTCCTGCTGAAACATGATGGAAATCTCTGAATAAATGTCTTTTGGAATAGTCTGAAGGGAGCAGTCACCTAAATAAGGGTTACGTTCCTTGGATTGCACACTGTAGAAGTCAAGGCCATGCAGTGTCTCAAACCTTGCCTTTATAGGAGAGCTTTGTTAAACTTTTACTGATGAATAGGAAATGTCAAGGGCTGTGCCTGTTAAGCTAAAAACTTTAAGAAGTACACAGGAGCTCTGGATGTTTCAGTAATATAGAAAACACCTATGCCAAATGCTTTGGCTTTTTCTTTTTCTTTTGCACCGAGGCCTGCTATTCAGAATGAAAGCACCAGCAGAATCTTCCTCAGCTGTCTGAGACTGTGGTTACCCTACTTTTAATAAACAAGGCAGCTTCCTGTCTCTGACTTCCCATTGCTCAACTGGGGTTGAATCATGGCAGCTTTCACAGTCATGACCCCTGAGTGCCCTCACGCTAAAGAGTGTCTGCTTTGATTCACTGCCTGTTGGAGGAGAAAACTACTTATCAGAGAACACCTTACTTTGGGAACGAAAATACTTGCGTCGGTAAAGCTGAAAAAGAGTTAAGTTCTTACACTCAAACTCAGTATCTCATGATGTCTAAATTTACCTCCATTTGGTTGATGTATCTAGACCTTTTTCCTCAGTCTCTAAAGGGATGAGGCTCCGTGTACACTTTTAGATGGTTTCGGAAGTGGTTAAAATAGCATCCGGTAGATGATTCTCTAATCAAATATTCATTTATGCTTTTCTGAAGGTTCTTGAATGACAGAGTCCACAGGTCAGAGTTCAAAATCAGAAAACTAACATGCATTTCAGGTTAAAAAATTTTTTTTCCACAAATGATAGATCTTTTCCATAAGGGTTTAAAAATGCAACTTAACAGGATACCCTCCCACTTTGGGCCTGTTCTGAGGTAATTTACTGTCCAGTACGGTATTCAATTTGTTTTCAATATATTGAGAAATTATACATACGTCCCACTTCCTTTACTTTGCCCAATCTCCTACAGGGTTGCATCAGCGAGAGGGCAGGCTTTGCACCTGCGACCTTTTCAAGTGAAAGAAAAAAGAAAAAGAAACCATCTCGCTCTATAAACAAAAGATTTCATCTCCAGCTTTCCGCCGTCCCGTTCTCCTTACCCACGGCAACCCATTCTGTGGGGCAGTCTGGGCATGGGGACACTGAGACACTGCTTCGGGTAACCTGCAGTAACTGAAGCTCCTCTTCCCCCTCCTTCTGCCTGGGCCATTACACAAGCCCTCATGCTTCCCAGAGATGTCAGAGTCCCAGCCGGGGTGCAATGGCGAGGCTGTCAGTCAGCGGGAAAATGTTCTGCTTCTGCAAACCTCTCTCTCAGAGCTTCCTCTGTGCGGCCCCCCCAGCTGCCTTGAAGCACCGTGTCAGTGTATTAAAATAGCTCTGGACTGATGACTTCACTAGTTCTCACAAACAGGCCGCTTGGCAGAACTCTCCTGCAGGCTGCTTCTACTGGGAGGACGTTTTCTCTCCCCACCACCCCTAATATGAATATTCAGTTTCATTTTGACTCTAGAGGAAGCCTCCTTTGTAAGGTTAAGTGCAGTACAAACCTCATGCAAAAATCTCAAAACCCTGCAAAGAGGCCTGAACTAAAAGAGCTAACCTATAGCCAATATCAAGCACCCCGAGCCTATATTAGCATTTTTTTGGTGCTAAACTTCAAGGACATTGAAACTGCTAGGTATACTAACCTTACATAACATGTTCTTATTTCATTCATTTGAGGGCCAAATATCTTCCTGAAGAATGTCTGTGATAACCGATAATCAAATTTTGTAAAGTATTATTTCTCATCTTTGCTCCTTTTCCACAAGAAAGCTGGCATACGGTATCAAAGTAAAAATGAATTACTACCACACCTAATAATGAATGTAGCAATGGTTTCTGAAATTAAAATAAAAATGTGTAAGGCACTCATGCAATAGAAAAGGTGCTCTGTTTGGGATTACCAAATTTTCTTGTAATGTTGATAATTTTCCCTTACAGAATTTCTCACTTCCTTTAATAGCCACCACATACTAATAAGAGAATATTCTATGGAAAAAAAAAAAAAAAGGACCTTCTGACGTTCTGGCATCATAACTCAGTGCTACGTCCACATTGCACTTTGATTCCAAAAGAGAGCATTTATATTAACTGCTTCAGTGCCCAATGGACACAAGATTTATGCCTGGAGAAAAAGCTCCCATATGATTGTCTGGACACAGAGCTAATGAAATAACTTGCTTCACTGGTTTAAGATGGCTCCTCTAAAAGGGGTGCGAGCACTGTTCCCAAAAGAGAGAAAAGCACTAACATCCTACTGCTGCTGCCCCTCAATCCCTCTGCGTCCGTCACAAACAGTGTCTCAATGACACTACCTTCTTGCTAACAGGATGGCGGGAAATCACCGCCCTCCAGCAGTCCAAACCTAAACATCACAAAGGAATCTTGAGAGAACACACGGGCACATATATGACGATGAATTTTTAAAATGCAATTTACAATGACCAGTTCACTCCATAAATATTTGCTGAGTATCCAGCATGCGGCAAGGACTACCCAGTGCCCAGAAAGACGAAGACGGCCTTCATGGGTTTCACTCGCTCGATGATTTTTAGTTAGGTACTGTATAGCCAAGTAGCCTCACCAAGAGGAGACACAGATTGCTGCCATTTTCTTCATGTTAATCCAATGATTTAGAAAATTTGATTTTGATAGTATAGCCAAGGAAGTATTAGACTCCCTTAATTAGAAAAGCCGGGGCCATTTTGGGCATAGTTCAGAGAAATAACCATGAAAAGAGAGTTATTATGCTTCTCTCCTGCAGAGGCTAATAAACAAAGATACAATGGGGATTCTGAATGCTGAAAGGTCAACTCTAAATGTCATTACAGACATAATGATTCACACAGTCATGCAATGGGCTAGGTAGTTTGTGACAGTGACTATGCTAACCATCAAATCTCAAAACCATAAAAGACCTTACTTAGAGCTAGTAGAAATCTCAGTTTTTACTAGTGATGCCTAGAAGCAGTACACAATTTGTGCAATGTCACACAGATGTTGTTATTTTGGAATCTATGTAAGTTTTATTTTTCCTGTGTTTTTTCCAATTATACTACTCTGAGTATGATTCTCTCTCTTTTCTTTCTCTCTCTCATACATATACACATTATACTACCATGTGTTCAAGTCATGCACAAAAATACATATGCACACATACATGCCTGCCTGATTTGTACACATACACTACATTATCCTGTCCCTGATCCACACATACACACCCACATTATATCACTGTGTTGAGTTCATACACACATATACATTATACTACTCTGTGCTTGATTCATATGCATACATACACACACGTATATACATATGTACACCATACTGTTTAATTCACATACACAAATTATTCATATACGTATCGTTCTATTTTGCATTATCTGCATATATACACATACACACGCACTATACTACTGTGTATCTAATTCATACGCACATTCTTACATCCTAGTATATACCAATATATGCTACAATGTATGATAATAAGTCATGTTCATATTCAAACTATTTAAAGTGAGAATTCAAATGTGAAAGACACTTGTGACTGTTTTAAAGTTATTAATATTTCTATTATGTAGTCATTTTTCTGGACTCTAATTTACCTCCATCAGAGTCTCTAGGGATTACACAGGAGATGACACACATCTAGGTAATATATGATGACGTGGAAATCTGGTGAGCCCTCTGGTCTCCATTTGCATGAAAACTTCTGTTTCGTGGCTCAAAGGTGAGGATCTTAGGATTGTTTGTGCTGTACTATGCTCCATATTATCGGGTAAGTAGGTGGATATGCACAGCCACCAGAGACACAGAACGCTAGTATGTGTCCTTGCTTCAGCACAAATATCCCGTTTCTGAGCCCATAAAGCAGTGTAGGAGTGATGTGGAGAAAGGGCCTGAGCAACATGGCTTAGGACCTCAGCTACAGCATGTGACCTCAAGGGACAGTCCCTCTTCTGCTCAAGGGCTGGCAATACAAGCACTCTGAATGACCCCTCTAGATATACAAAATTAGGATTCTTACTGGAGTGAGAATTAGCAATGGAGAGGTTCTCTCAGAGGTTTTAGGAAGCAAGCAAGAGACTGAAATGGAGAAGACTCTCCATGGCACCTAGCTGATGGAATGATTCATCAGGACACATAAAATGGCCCTGAGTACCAATGGACGAGGTCTTCAAAATAGTTTTCAAAGTACCTATAATTCATTCTCTCAAAGCTGCATGTTTCCTATTTCGGAATCATGCCTCGTTTTTAAGAGTTGACTAGTAACCCAAATACAGACTGAAATGCAAGAGATGCTTGGTGGTAACTAGCTGATGGAAGGATTCGTCAGTACACAGATGATGGCCCTCAGGACCCGCCCCTCAGAGGAGGTTTTAAAAGGGGCTGAAGTCCTGCAAGTTTCACTGTGAGTGCTGTGGCCTCGCCACATCCTCAGTCTAGTAGGGCCTGTGGACCAAAGAGGATACTTAACAGAGGAGACGATGAAGGGGAAATGGAGATGCCTTTGGGGATTTTTCAGACTGTACTATGTTATTCTAAAAAAGTCTACTGAAGCAGATGGTGAATATTTTGAACACTTGCTTTCTTAAGCTACATGCTCTAATAGTCTAGTATGCTTTCTTTATCCATAAATAATTTCCCTTCATTATGAAATCTAGCCTTTACCAATTCATATACACATTATAAAGAAAGAGCCGGTATAGTCAAACTGTGAGGTACTGCTTTTATAATCATTGTAGATGACAGTCTCACAGCTTTAATGAATATAGTGGGGGGGAAAAAACACCAAGAAAATGGTAATGCAATCTGAATATACACCTCTGGTCTCAGGCAGGAGAGTTTGATCTATCACTGAAAAAATAAAAAACAGCTACCCTTTGGGAGAAAGTCCTGCCAAACCAGATAAAACCATCACCCGAGCCTTGGAAGAGGCTATAACAGGTCACTAGTTAACCCTTACAAATGCAACATTGTTGCAAAAAAAGCAAACACGCAGCTTTAAGAAAATAAACCATACATACTTTGAAGACCATCTTAAAGACCTTCTCCAGAGCCCAGATAAACATCTGCTATGGACCAAAATGACCAAGCTCTCGTGGAAGCTTAAGGCACAGGGTCAGAGGGGACGTAAATAGCTAACTGCTTTTCAAAATCANTAGCAGGTCAAGGACAAACTGCTAATTAGGTTCGACAAGAAGGAATTTGTGAGTAACCTCTCAAAGTGCTCCAAAGCAAATAAAAAGTGCTGCTCAAAAAGATAACACCTTTGTAAATAACATAAGATTTTCTGTAAAGCATGTATTTTGGATGAGAGAAAAAGAGAGACTGAATGACCGTTTCCTTGGTCTTTATTAGGAGTAGTAATACTGCAAATATCAACGTATATTTTGAAACAAGTTGCAGGAACTCAGTCAAACAGTAATTAACTTACGGGACAATCTAAGCCTAATTATTAAACCAGATGTAACAAAAATCTGATCGGCATTACCACAGAATTAAAAACTCAAGGTGGAATATGTAAACGGTTGGCTCAAATATAAAATTTTAATTACAATCAGCCACGCCATTCAAGGATGTTAACGGGTGCCCAGCCACAGAACTGTCGAAATGAAAACCTTCCAAATATTGAAGAAAACAACGCATTGAGGGACAAAAACAAACAGGAATCAATGAGCGAATATGGTCAAGCACTCTCTCTACTTGAGAGCGATCAACAGACTGGAACAAAACAAGGTCCAGTTTTAAAAATTACATTTTGCCGTGGTTAAAGCGGTAGACAACCAACCAAGAAAAGACACAGAAGCAGGAGGGCTCCCATCAGACGGGGTCCAGCTCACAGCGGTCTCGGCTAACAGGTTTGTAAATGACGGGGATGAGAAAATGCGCAGGAAAACAGGCAAGTTTGTATTAGACTTTTCCAGGTACAAAAACGCAAACAGAGATAACCTTCCCTTAAGTATCAATCTGACAAACGTGGTAGAATGTTTTTAACTAACTTCCACGTAACTAACTGTCCAGATTCACCAATGATCTCCATTCTCTCCGTAAGCCATACTGACCGATGCGCCAGGAATGGTCTGACCAGCGGGCTCCTTCCTGAGTGGACTAAGCACCTCTCCTGCAATCAGTGGAACCACATTTATAGTAAGAGTAGCACTGATCCCAAACCTGCAGACGCACTCACACCTTATTATAATATGATTTTATTAAGTGATGTGTTACTTGAATAAGTGAAACAGGAGGATGAAAAGATGCATAATGTCTGTTTCTATAAAAAACAAGTTGAATGCCTGGAAAACTTTCAAAGAGCGGTTCGTGAAAGATGTAATTCTTTAAAAACTGGCACTGAATAAGCTATGGGCCTTGTAACTGTACAACAATGGGAAAAATCGATCATAATTAACTCTAAGAGCATGTCCAAGTTTTTACGCCAAATAAACAATCAGAAAAAATACACCATCCACTATGGGTTTGGTTTTGGTAAGAAACACCAAACCCCATCTGTGGATCCACCCTGGGGGAAAAAAAAGTCAAGGTCTTGTATCAAAGGTTTGTCAGAAAATATGTATTTGTAAGTTTTCTGTTTGAATACTTGATATGTGCACATCACTTTCGTGCTCCTTTACTGTTACAACTTTTTTGACGAACTGACCAACTACTGGTTTTTATTTCTTTCACTTATTTCTTTCCACTGTATTTATTAGTATGCCTACTATGTGCCAGGCACTATAACAGGGGCTGTGAAATCAAAGAAAAAGGTTTTAGCCCTCCAAAATCTCAAAATTTAATGGGTAGAAGGAATGCTAACAAACAACCCATTATACCAAGCATAAGTAAATTTTAAATGTCAAAAAAAATCTAACTTAGTCTAGAGAGCAATGGGGTGAGCTCATCGGATCAGTGAGACTTTAGATGACACCAGGAGAGTGAGTACAAGTGGTTTGTATTAGGCGGGAAGGCACATTATGACAGAGTGCATGTGCAAAAGCAAGGTAGTGCTAAAAAGCGCTAAGGGTTCCCAAATACCAAAAGTTCTCAAATTGCGAAGAGGCTGGAAAGGTACAGCAGGAGCTGATCCATGAGGTACAAAGTTATTGGAGTTTTAGACCATAAATTATGGGGAATCATTATATTTTAAACAAAAGGCTGACAGAGTCATACTTGTATTTTGGCCCCACATCTTTTCTAAGCAGTTCAGAAAATGAATGGAAACAAACACACCAATAATGAGAATATGAAAAGAATCTACTAAGAAAATAACAGCAGAACAATACCAAGGAGGTAAAATCAGCCTGACTGATGACAGATACTAGTTTAAGTGAAAATGAGTCAAAAATTGAGAATCAGGGGCATCTGGGTGGCTCAGTTGGTTACGCATCCAATTTCAGAGCAGGTCATGATCTCAAAGTTCACAGGTTCAAGCCCCAAGTTGGGCTCTGTGCTGACAGCTCAGAGCCTAGAGCCTGCTTCAGATTCTGTGTCTCCTTCTCTCTCTGTGTCCCTTCCCTCACTCACACACACACACTCTCTCTCTCTCTCTCAGAAATAAACATTAAAAAAAAATTCAAGGGGTGCATGGGTGGTTCAGTTGGTTAAGCGTCTGACTTCAGCTCAGGTCACGATCCTATGGTTGGTGAGTTCAAGCCCTACTTCAGGCTCTGTGCTTACAGCTCAGAGCCTGGAGCCTGCTTCAGATTCTGTGTCTCCTTCTCTCTCTGTGTCCCTTCCCTCACTCACACACACACACTCTCTCTCTCTCTCTCAAAAATAAACATTAAAACAAACTTTTTAATTAAAAAAATTGAGAATTAAGGTTTGAGAATTTAGCAGCTGACAGTGAAAGATGTATTAACAAAAAACAGGAAATGAAAGCATTTTGAAGAAACAGATGAAGGGCATAGCTGTGAATATGATAATTTTGAAATGCTATTATATACTCAGATGGAGATGTTTAATAGGGTGTGTTAGCCATCTAGGTCTAGCAATCAAGAGGTGAAAATGTCTTTCTAGGAATCATGATCATATGGATAGAATTTCAAGATGCAGAAATAAATGGGCACACTAAGAAAGGAGAGAGAAAGGTGAAATGCTTCCAAACATCAACTGTGGGGCCAAAAAGGAAAGAAGTAACCAATATAGGAGACTAAGAAGTAACCGAAAGGAAGAAGCAGGAATAATATGGAAAGGGAAGAAAATTAAAGAAGTAACCAACCATGTCAAAAACAAAAGCAAGGTCAAATAAGATCACCAATGAAACTATTGTACTTAGCAGTTAAGAGATTACTAGCAAAAGAAGTCTGAGCTTAGTCAGTGGAGATGAAAATGGGCATGGGAGACATGGTGATGGCACTGCCCTCAGAAAAGCCAAGGGCAGATTCTGAGAGCACTGATGTCAGGACAGCCCTACCCAGAGAAAGTCACCTGCCTCCAGGCAGGAGGGCGGAGCTGGGTAGCACTAGACAGTGATAGGGCTGCAAACTGATCAAGTGAGAAGCTGAGGAAGTACTTGACCTACAGATACCTATTGTTTCAGGGACACAAACATTAATTGGTGACAGTGAGAATGGCATTGTTCGGTAGAAGGAATGAGAAAGGCACTGAAGTCTCAAAACTCTCCCTGTGGGCAATACAGAGCACCTCCTGAGACTCTGGGTGTGGGTCTGGAACATTTCCCTCATGGATAAGCACAAGATCATTTCATGATGGAAAAATTATCAGTGTACATGTTTATAGAGTCATGGGTGGCAGTTATTAATAAACTTAGGGCCCAACAGTCATTATGAACAACTCAAAAAATATACTCTTCCAATGCACTCTTAACACACGTAAAATATTAATAAAACAGGAGTGCCTGGGTGGTTCAGTTGGTTAAGTGTCCAACTTCAGCTCAGGTCTTGATCTCACAGTTCGTGAGCTCGAGCACCACATGGGGCTTTGTGTGACAGCTCAGAGCCCGGAGCCTGCTTTAGATTCTGTGTCTCCCTCTCTCTTTGCCCCTCTCTCCTTCTCCCTCCATCTCTCTCTCAAAAATAAACAAACATTTTTAAAAATTAAAAAATACATTAATGAAACATAAACACTACCCAAATAGAACTGAAACTAAAACATACAGTATTACACCTTTGCAGAGTTGAGATGCTCTGCATAGTATTAACTACCAGACCTTACTAAATAATGCATGTTAAAGACGACACCTACTTAACGATTTAATGATTATGATGATGTGGGAGAGCTATATGAAAATGATACAGTGTTTTGGTCTAGAAACATAAGCCAAATAATCTATAGGATAATTGCCATGGACTTTATAATACAACCTATCCATCTAATGCTGGCAGAGGTACACTCAGGTATATTTCATTAAAACCAGAAATAGAAATAACACATAGAAAGGAAAAGTCACTACTTTACATGGAAGTAGCAAACCTACATAAAACTAATCTGTGAGAGTATGATTTTTTTTTAATTCCATAAATTTAAGAAATGAATAGATGGAGAACTAAAATGGATTCAACAGACACACATGGTAGTTTAAGACATTAAGATGTCAGTGGACTATGTTAAAAGGGCAACCATGTCATGGCGCTATCAGAGACAAGACTCAACTTGATTGGCCATGAGTCTGACCCTGTATAATGATTTTAAATTGAAGGTGATGGAAAAGAATGAGCAACTCTTCATGCATTAACAAAAAAAATGTAAAATATAACGTCAATCTAATAAATAGCACCTCCCAAATTTTCCTTCCTCTTGGCACTAAACAATCTACCACAAAAACTTACATTACAGAATGAAAATGCAGGAATAGTGTTCAACCTTCTTGACTCAACCTGAGTTCTCTCTCTACAAAGGAAATTTTATCTGAAAATACAAATTTACGTGGAAATATAAAACAGGAAAGCAGACCTATGCCACCTACCTTCTCACCAAATTACATTCCATCTCTATTATTACTTAAGTGTTTGTATATCATCATGTGTTTCTTTTATACCTATCAGCACTTAACAGTATGTGACAGATGTTCATTAAAAAGACAACTTAGGGTGTGGCAGTGGGAGAAATGGGTAAAAGTGGTCAAAAGCTACAAATTTCAAATTATAAAATAAACACACCCTGTGGATATAATGAACAGCACAGTGACTATAGTTAAAAACACAGTATTGTAGGGGCACCTGGGTGGCTCAGTCAGTTGAGCATCCAACTCTTGGTTTCAGCTCAGGTCATGATCTCACAATTCATGAGGTCAAGTCCCCCATTGGGCTCTGCACTGACAGCATGGAGCCTGCGTGGGATTCTCTCTCTCCCCTTCTCCTGTTCACGCTTCTCTCTCCTTTTCAAAAATAAATGATGAAACATAAAAATAAAACTGTACTGTATATTCAAACGTTGCTAAGAGAGTAGATCTTTGAAGTTCTTATTACAAGAAAAAACATGTGTTAACTATACGTAGTGATGGATGTTAACTACACTTACTTCCTAATATGCACTAACACTGAATCATTATGTCGTACACCTGAAATTAACATAACGTTATGATGTCAATTTTATGTCAATATTTTTAAAGAAAATTAATGAAAAATTATGATAAAAAATAATAAAAGCATGATCATTTTGAAAAAAATGCATGAATACACTCTTGCCAACTCCTGATCTTTACCATTTCCGAGATACTCATAGAATACACATTTATATAAAAGATTACTCTCCTTAACTATATACAAGAAACTAAATAACATAATATGTAAAAGTAGCATACCAATGCTGTAATGAAGCTACAACCTTTGAAACTTTCCTGTTCTTTAAGTTAACTGGCACGTGAGTTATCACACTCCTATGACATTACTAAGAATTATGGAAGAGAACTGATACGACATGTATTTAACTTGATTTTCTCTCTCTCGTTTTTTTTTTTTTCTTTGCTTAGGGATTCTGAACATATGATTTTAAAATACAAGATTTTTTAAAGGAGTCAAATACCATAGACTGGAGGTAGAGGTGAGGAATCACATGCAGTAATGTTGACCTCTGCAATTCCATAAACCTTTTTAAGACTTTTCTGAGGCATAGGAAGTTCCAAATCCTGCTCCACACTGCTTAAGGAAATGCTTTGTTCAGGCTGTTTTCAAAGAAAACAGTCAATAACCATGCTTGTGCCTTTGACTTCAGCTGCACCAGCTGCTAACTTAATGACACTGAAATTAGGAGGCTTTGTTCTAATGGTGGCCACAGAGGCTCCTTTGGTGTACATACAGCTCCCAAACAAACCAAATCCTTGAAAAGGCACACACCAACACACGTATGTCCAGAGAATAAATTATTTGCAAAATGAAATAAGCAAGTCAAACAGTCCAAATAAAAAGTGCAAGAATTCAGAAGGGAAGGCAGTGTGAGGGGAAAACCTCAATGCCTAAGCTTTAATTACTTCATTTTAAAGGCAGAATGTATTTCTTAAAATATTTTCCTAAGAACACGGGCATGCTATGACTCCAGTCAACATTTATTCAGTACTGCATGTATATTTTCACAATGCCAAGAGTGACACCAAAGGCTCAACAAGAAGTGATGTGTTGTTAAACTTTGCAATCTTTCATTCTCCCCCCATGTTACATTTCCACTAGAAGCGCCACAAGATTCATCACCCAGCTCCACATACCTGTTTAATCGTATTCAGAAGGTATTTTCTACATGCTGAGAGGCTGCAAAAGCTACAAATAAGTAAAAACAAAATCACTGATTAAAAACTAAAACAAATGCTGTGTTTTCTGCTATTGTTTTCTCATTCTTAAATATGGGGGTGAGGGGTACAGGCACACAGGCGCACTCACATGGATATTCTGCTACCTGTAAGTATTCCTTTTTCGGGTAAGTCAACTCTGAAATATCCAAGGGTAGGACAGATAATCAACCCAGTGAGGATTTATAAACTGGTAGAGGATCACATCATGTCCCCTTCTACTTTGCTCCCAGGAAACAAAATATGCCATGGGGATGAAGAGAAAAGCCCGGGGTCTAAGTCCTGGCAGTCAGGCTGACAAGTCCTCCAGGATGGCCTCCACTGACCTACAACCCACAAGTCAGAGTGTCTCGTCTGTATCACCTACCTTGACTCTGAGATTACCCAAAACTCAGTTGTTGGAAGGACCCATGGGAGTCTGTGATCCATGGAGACAGAAGACCTGAATTACCAGTCCTAACCAACTTTATCCTGTTGTAATGTTTAAGCCTGGCTAGATTCGGGGTGCCCTTGAATTTTAACAGGGAAACAGACAAACAAACGAGGAAGTGACAGCCAATGCCTGGAATGTTCCCGGAATATCAAAAAAAATCATAATTTCTGCACAGGATTTGAGGCACACCACAGCAGTATGCCAGGAGGGCTCAGGTGTGATTCCAGTCAATTCAACAAATATTTATTATGCATCTTTTGCCAACTCAAATGTAAGAAGGACTCCAAATTGTGTTTATGTCCTCAGGATATAAAACAGTGCTGGAACAGACAGTAGGCACTTAATATAGAAGCAAGGAAGGAAAGATAGACAAGAAATAAACGGAAGGAAGGCAAGTAAGGAACTTCGACAGAGTAGGCACTTGCAAGCACTGAGGATACAAAGAGGAACAATGTGGCAAATGAACTTCCACGAGGTGCTGGCTAGAGATACATCAGGGCCCCACCCCATCTTCTAATCCAGTTGTGATTTAATCAATTCTTTTTCTTGAGATGTCAGACAGATAAATGAAAGGTAAACTAACTTCGAAAAATTAAGCTTCCGGCTTCAGTTACGAACATTTTGAAAACAAGAATCTAAAACAAGTTTTTAATCCTGGCCACATGTGAGAATTATGTAGGAAATTTATTGGCACCTGGGTCCCATGTGGGATTAAATTACCAATTACATTACAATCTCCAAGGAGCAGGTAAAGGTGCTACTATTTTTAAATACTCATGTGATTCTAACCTGCATCAAATAATAAGAACCATTGTTCGGTAAATAATGGTAAAGTTTTCTGCCCAGGATCTACTATGATCTTGATAAACTAAAGAAAAAAAAACAAAACCGTAACCTACATTTAATAACCATGTGTATGTTTATAGCTTCTATAGTAATATGTGAAACTCATTTGTTTAAGCAAACATGACCAAAAACAGGAATGGAGAAACACTAGACACCGATAAAACCAAAACTTTTAAAAAGGCTTTAGATACCCAGCTCAGCACACTGGCACAAAATGTCTCTAAATAGCGGAGAAAGAATTACAATATAAAGGTTTTCAAACACATGATTCTGACATTAATTTGAAGATTACTTATTTTGTTAAAATTACCTATACTTTTTCAAAGCAGCTCTATTCATAACAGCCCAAAATTGAAAAGAATCAGGATGTACCTGAATACCTTCACTTTTTTTTTTTTTTTAATGTTTATCTTCTTTTTGTGAGAGAGATAGAGTGTGAGCAGGGGAGGGGCAGAGAGAGAGGGAGACAGAATCTGAAGCAGGTTCCAGGCTCTGAGCTGTCAGCACAGAGCCCAACGCGGGGCTCGAACTCACAAACTGTGAGGTCATGACCTGAGCCCAAGTCAGACGCTTAACCAAATGAGCCACCCACGTGCCCCAATACCTCCACTTTTAAAAACAGGTTTTCTTATGTTCTAAAATTGATTGTGGTGCACTGCAGAATTCTGTAAAAATACCAAAACTACTGAATTGCATACTTTAGATAGGTTGAATCGGCGCATGAATTATGTCACTAAAGTTCTACATATAAAAGAAATTTTTTAAGTAGATTTATCTTCTCAATTAGAAATGAGTTTTTTCATAATTATACATGGGCTATGGCTATTCCACAAAATACTAGTATAAATCAATTTTTAATGTTAAATTTCATTTTCTTTTTCATATTCTCCTAAAATCAAGGGTGCAATCCATACTGAAAGGATTTTGGCTTCAACAGCATTTAAAAATCACAGCCTGGGGGCGCCTGGGTGGCTCACTTGGCTAAGCATCAGACTTCGGCTCAGGTCACGATCTCACAGTTCATGAGTTTGAGCTCTGTGTCAGGCTCTGTGCTGACAGCTTAGAGCCTGGAGCCTGCTTCGGATTCTGTGTCTCCCTCTCCCTATGCTCCTCCCCTGTTCGTGCTCTGTCTCTCCCTCTCTCAAAAATAAATAAACATTAAAAGAAAAAAATTTAAATCAAAGCCTGGAGCAAAAATGTGAAATTATAAGAAGTAACATTAAATTACTGAAATTAATGATATCATAACTGGAGAACAGGGGATATGATGTGATTAAGTGTAACACCTGGGTGGTTTTGTCAGTTAAGTGTCCAATTCTTGATTTTGGCTCAGGGCATGATCTCACAGTTGGTGAGTTCAAGCCCCACATTGGGCTCTGCATGGACAGTGCAAAACCTGCAACGGATTCTCTTTCTCTCTCTCTCTTTGCCCCTCCTGCGGCGCCTCACTCTCCCTCTCTCTCTCTCTCTCTCTCAAAATAAATAAACTTTAAAAATGGGATTAAGTTATTAGCAAATCACTAAGTGTGATGTGATGGAAATGAATTGGACCTAAGTGTCTTCAGTCCCCAATGTCTAGGTCTGACCCCACCATTTGTGAAGTGAGTATTCTTAGACAAACTATAAAATTGCTATGAAAACTATAAGTCAGAAACTCATTATAATAGTAAGCTGATGCAGTGTTTAAGAAACCACTTGAAAACTGTTTGGTGTTTAAAAAAATAGTGTTGAAATTATTTTGGCTTTGCTGCAAAAAGAGAGATCACCAAGTTCAGAAAGACTATGATGTGTTCCAAAAATCTCTAAAATTTTGTTTTCCACCCACTTTTCCCTGAAGCATCTCTTAAACCACTTAAACTTTCCCTGTCTCCATATTTTCTCATCTCTAAAGGAAAGACATATTTGCCTCCTAAGAAGTTTCTGAACTATAAATTAAGTCCTCTACTTTATTCTGGAAAATAAGTGCAGCCAATGAAACAGCTGGTACCTGGCACCCATCATCCCCTTTTGGACCTAGGAAGACACGGGGTGGGGGTGGGGGGGTTACGATACTGCAATTATATATTGTGAGCAGATTTTGTATGTTAGTTTTGTGGGGTTTTTTTAACGAGAGTCGCAGCAAGCCAGGGGAAAGGGTAAGAACTAGAAAAAATGTTATTAAGGAGCTTGTAAGTTCTGATAACTAAAAGGGCAGATGACACAGAGGTTCTTATCAGGAAGAATCCCTATTCACAGGAGAGAGAGCCAATCCAAATTTCCATGCATAGAACTGCAACATTTTTCGGTAATTAGTTTTCTCTTTCAGAAATCCCATTCCAGGGAAGCTCTGCAAATGAGTCGATTCTGTTTCAAAAAAAAAGTCACACTCTTCTCCAAAACAAGTAACTGTTACTCCCAAAAGATAACCATATTCTTAAATTTAAAAAAAAAAAAAAAAGCTTTACATTTAAAAGGGGAAGGCACAGGCAAATGTTTCTACAACTTTGTCAAACATTACTTAAAACCGTTACAAGGCATGATTATAAATGACAGTGAATTTAATACTACTGTTTAATTGAATCTTCAATTCTTTGGTAAGGATTAATTAATTCCTATATTACATTCCTCTCATTGTGTGATGATATGGAAATATATATACCCATACATGTGTGAGCTTCTCCACTATAATTAATGACGCACTTTTATTCTCTATTATTGTGTGGAAAACATTCTGACACAAAATAAATGAAGCATAATCATTCAGTGTAATGATTCGAATGTACTGATTAATGAAATCAAATAGCTTCTCTGTTCTTTAGTTAAATTAAAACATTTACATACTGGGAATCGTAAGGGCATCCCGAAAAGAATGTTTTCTAGGAGACTATTTTCCCGTATAGAAATCACCTGCCCAGCCATCACTGACCAAAAGTTCCCAGCAGTTGTAATATGTACCATTATTTTATGTGCAAGAAACAAAAACTCTGTCAATTAAACTACTATACAATACTAAGCCGTCTTCAGGGATGTTAAAAAGCGTATGAGGAGGAAACAGGAGAGAACGTGACCTATTTATGCTTAAAAATCATTAAATGGAGAAAAGAATTGAAAAAAGAATCATCTGGGGCACCTGTGTGGCTCAGTCAGTTAAGCATCTGACTCTTGATTTTGGCTCAGGTCATGATTTCAAGGTTTGTGAGTTCGAGCCCCATATCAGGCTATGAGCTGACAGTGCAGAGCCCGCTCATGATTCTTTTTTTTTTCCCCCCACTCTCCCACTTTCTCTCTCTCTCAAAAGTAAACTTAAAAAAAAGAATAAAGAATCATCTGAATAGATAAATAGGTTGACTGATTTCCTGAGCCCCAATACAAACCTACTTAAATTTTCTGGAGACTGGGTTAAGGTACTAGTGTAGTTGACCCTTGAAAGACCCAGGGGTAGGGGAGCCAACTCCACATGCAATTGAAAATCCGAGTATAACTTTTGACTACCCAAAAACCTAACTACTAATGGCCTACTACTGACTGGAAGACTTACCAATAACAAATTTTAAATATTCAATATTTTGTATGCTCTATATCATACAGTTTATTCCTACAACAAACTAACCTAGAGGAAAAAATATGTTAAATCATTTCAGAACTGTACTGTACTTATCAAAAAAAAAAAAAATCCGTGCAGAAGTGGATCTGTGCAGTTCAAACCCATGTTGTTCAAGAGTCAACTGTATTGGGGTGCCTTGGGCTCAGTCAGTTAAGTGTTCACTCTCATGGTTTGTGAGTTCAAGCCCCACATCAGTCTCGATGCTGTCAGCACAGAGCCCACTTTGGATTCCCCAGCCCTCCCCCCTCATCCCTTCCCCACTTGTTCACACACTCTCTCGGTCTATCTCTCAAAAATAAATAAACATTAAGGTAAAAATGGAGAGAGTCAACTGTATTTGTTCCCAGGTGAAGAACCTAGAACCAGCAGAGATCTATCAATTATGCCAGTTCTCTAATTATAAGCAACTCAGACACAATGGCAGCCATGATTAATACTGCACTTTGTTGTTGTTTTTTAATTTTTTTAATGTTTATTTAATTTTGAGAGAGAGGGAGAGAGAAAGAGAGGCAGAGAGAGAGAGAGAGAGAGAGAGAGAGAGAGAACAAGGGAGGGGCAGAGAGAGGAGACACAGAATCCAAAACAGGCTCCAGGCTCTAAGCTTAGAGCCTAATGTGGAGCCGGAACCCAAAGCCTTGAACTCACAGCCTGAGAGATCATGACCTGAGCTGAAGTCAGTTACTTAATCAACTGAGCCACCCAGGCGCCCCTGCACTTTGTTTTTTAACAACCGTTTATATATATACATAAAATATTGCCTATAATGGTATACATAAAAGTCTATAATGGAAACTGACCAACTTGAAAATATCACTAAAAATGTGTGAATTTTAACACGGATATTGATGTGGGTGGAGACTAAGGAAGCCCCTTAGAGTCTCTATATGGTATTCCCTCTTGCCATCACTGAGCCCAGTCCAGTGGTGGAGCCCAGCTCCAGTGGCAGCAGTATTTCTGTTACATTTCTGGTTTAGGAAGAGCTCCATGGCTTCTATTAGGTCTACAGGTGTCCAAAGAGCCTCTAGTACCCAAATACCAACCTGGGTCAATCCTGGTCCAGGCAGCTCTAGAAAATTAGAGAAGAAATTAAACAGTAGGACTTTAAAGAGGCAGACAGAATAGGTCTTATAACCTAGTACTGCCACTTAATTGCTATGCTCTTAAGAATGATGCTGAACCTTGATTCTCTCATGGAGCAATAAAAGGGATAATAATCAGATTTGCCACGAAGATTCACTGAGATGATATATGTAACACACCTAGCGCAATAAATGGTACAAAGTAGGTGTTCGGTAATTAGAAACTGACATCACTATTGTTGCCTCTTCCATCTATCTCCTTTTTTTATTAAAAAATTACTTAAAGCACTATAGTTTTCAGTACTAATCATTCTCTCTACTCATATGCATTGATTTTTGTCTCGACTTCTAATTTACAACCTTAAAGACCATATTTAATGTTATGTTTTTTCTCTGTTCCTAGGAGCTCAACACATGGTACTAAGCAACTAATAGGTATTTTATCAACTCAACCATTCACTCAACAGATAATAATTACAGATTTGTCTCATGCAAGACACCATCTCAGGCATGGGGAATACACTGGTCTCTACCCCTGGGTTTACAATCCATGCTCAGTAAGATCTAGTCCATTTATTCAATTATTCATTGGAACCGCAGAAGTACACATATATGTACCGCTACATACAGGCATAGAAAGTCTCCTCCTTTAGATTTATAATACCCTGTCCCCCTACTCCACTCTTATCAGAAAACATCAGAAAATAGTCACCTTAATTATTAAAACTACCAATTTGAACCGTATCGACCACAATCTCATGTTCCAGCACCTCAAGTTACAGAGTCTAAAAATGTCTACACATGCCTCATACCTTGTAAGAGAGCCGATCACAAATTTTACCTAATTAATGGAGTATACGACAAAGTTATTGATTCAAGGACAAAAGAAATTCAGAGACAAAACCTTCTTTCAGTATGATGCTACAAATACTTCAACATATTCACAGATTGACCTTTCTCTATAATTCTGAAATTTCATTTTCTCATGCAAAATTTCTTCCACTTAGGAAAAAAGCCTAAGTGAACTAAAAAATCTCTCTTGAGGAAATTATACGGCATTTTAAGGAGCTAAGGAAAAGGCTGTATGGTATTAAAAGCTAAAAAGCCTGTCAATAAAGAAAAAGCACCATTTTCTCCATCTGTTCGGCACCGTACTTTGTTCCCCCCCAGGCCTACCTCATATCCCGTAACCCCCAGCTTCCACACTATGAGCTTAGACTTCTACCACTTGCTGTAAGAATGACCCAAGACAAGATGTTTTTAAGTGAAGATGAACATGCACATATTTTTGTACAAGATGAGTATCTAGTTTGCTATTTCTGGCAAAGGACAGGGAATGTCCAAGGTTGTCGGTACAGCTTTTATCTCCTGTGATTTAACTGGACCTTTAGCAAGCACAAAGTATAACTTCAAAAGAAAGATTTTTTTTTTTCCATGATAAAACAAAGCAAGCCAGGGAACATTTTCCAAGCTGGGGGGCACTGACAGTCCTTCAAATCAAGAATTAAGTTGGTAAAAAATCTTGGAGAGAGGAAAATTAGAAATAAAAGAATTATTGCTTTTGCAATAAGTAAAGCAAAATAAGGCAAGTATAGACAAAATAAAGAAAAAACGTTTCAACAAAAGCAACGTAGTGTACAACTAAAACATAAGGAACAGTGACTTTCAGAAGTTGTTTACCTTTAGGTATATGACTTATATGACTGCTGAAATGAGTTGAGCAATAAGCAAAATTATACAGTGGACTCAAATATCCTGGTTTCAGAAATTTTTTTAAGTGTTATTTATTTATTTTGAGAGAAAGAGAGAGCACACAAGCAGGAGAAGGGCAGAGGGAGAGGGAGAGAGAGAGAATTCCAAGCAGGCTCTGCTATCCCTACAGAGCCAGACATGGAGCTCAAACCCATGAACCATGAGATGGTGACCTGAGCTGAAACCAACAATCTGATGCTCAACTGCATGAGCCACCCAGGCGCCCCTCAAATATCCTGGTTTTAAAACAGTGTGGCCCATAGAACAGGCATCATTTCTAAAGCAATTATTAGTTATCTCATAAAGGGTAATAGTAATGTAGATAATCCAACTGATTTCATTCCAACAAACATTCTTTAATACATTCGTTATGTACAAATGTCGATAAGTGCTCTAGGATAAAAACACAAATGCAAGTCCAAAATGTGTCTTAACAAACTCAGACCATCCTTTATTTTCAAAGATTTGTGCAGTTACTGTTGAAATGAGTATTAAGTTCAGACATATGAACCTGACATGTTTAGACCTCAAAAACAACTGAATGATAATTTCATATGGCTCAACTTGATATGTAACGCCTATCACTGACCGCCAACAAAATAACTATGAAATAGAAGTCTAGGCAAAATGTCTCTAAAAGTACAGAAATTAAGATTTAAAAAAATCCAAATTCATTCATTTGACTTTGCAAAGCAGCACAGCTTCTTTGAGCAGATGCCATATGAACTAGGAGTTGGAATAGTTAGAAGAGGGAATAGAGTGAGGAAGTGGCAGATGGGAATTTTAGACTGGGGACAAGCAAGAACATAAGTACAGGATCATAAAAGTGTAACAGAAAAATTTAAATGGCAAAATCATCTACTTTAATGTCACAGAGCAAGTATGTGAGGCTCATTATTAAAACAGAATTTAAATTCAATTAACCTGGACAAACATTTGTCTCACAATCAAAGAAAAAAGAAAAAGAAATTCTAGGATGGGGCACCTGGGTCGCTCAGTTGGTTGGGGCTCTGACTTCAGCTCAGGTCATGATCTTGAGGTTCACGAGGTCAAGCCCTGCCCACATCAGGCTCTGTGCTAACAGCTCAGAGCCTGAAGCCTGCTTTGGATTCTGCATCTCCCTGTCTCTCTGCCCTTCCCCTGGTCACACTCTCTTTCTCTCTCTCTCTCTCTCTCTCAAAACTAAATATTTTTTTAATTCTAGGATAATAAACATACATTTCTTCTGATAAATGATAAAAGGAAAATTAAATAAGAACATCACATCAACCATTCCCTATAAAAGAGCTACAAAGAGTCTCAGGTTTACAGACATCTCAATATAAATAACACTAAAAGCCCCTCATTCTGCTACAGAGGTATCACAAAAGTGTTTCAAATACTATTCTGTTCCGTAATGGGCAAGAGCTTTCCCCTTGACTAGGGTCCTTATGGATGCCTCTGCCTTTGCTCTAACCATCACGGTTTCAGAAAGGTCCTACTGAATGTAAAGGTCAAGTTCTTCCCACAATTCCATTTACAAATCACTACAAGTAACCATTATACATTTACCATGGAACTGGCAAAATTTAATAATCACTAGACCTTACTGAGTGCTTTGTGGGGATGGTGGCTTTTGCATGGTTATGAAGATGGTAATGAAGTCAAATCTACTGCTCCATTACACGTATTATTTTTAGCCACAATAACAGTGTTCCGCTGAAGCTTTAGGACTGCATTTAAATAGATGGTTTAGGAAACAATAAAGCCTAAAAGAATACTGTAGGTGTATTCCAAATTTAGAGTGAGTAGGAAACATCAGGGGAATTTTATCTACTCCATCAAACAATAAAACACTCTGAGCCAGCAACACAAAGAGGCCAAGAAAACGGGATGGGAACTTTTTTCTTATTGGAGAGTCAGCAAGCTAATAAAAATATTAATCAAAGGGCACATAAAAAATTCTTTGTTTGGCAGGAATTTTTTTTTTTTAAAGAGAAATGTCAGATGCTGTGCTAGTTATACCGCATAAATACTGGGCCCAGGAGATTTAATATGTATCATAACCAGTTAAAGGAACAGGACAAGGGGAAGAACAGAATTAAGGGACCAAGTGAAGGAGGAATGAGACACACACACACGCAGAGAAAAACAGAAAACACTGAAGAAGAAATACAGAGACAAGCACTTATAATGAAACCCATAAGAACACAGAACAGTGTTCTGTTTGATCTCTGCAAACATTTTGCTGACAACTAGTAGATGTCTATTGTAGTTTCATGAATACGAGTTAACTTGCTTTGCGAGTGTTCTGCAAGATGCGCAAGCATTTCTAATAAATTTTACCTTGATAAACGAGCAAGGTCTTGCAATCTGAGTAGTACATGACACCGAACATCACATGATCACAACTGAGCCAATGGTTCTTGAAATTCACTTTGATACACAAGTGCTGTGGATTAGAAGCAGGTCTCCAGAACAAATTGTGCTCACAAACCAAGGTTTTACTGCGAAAATGGGGATACCTTATATACACTGCCTCAAAGACCATACAAAGTATGTTCATGGTTGACCACAAACCCACAGTCCAAAAGGTTCTTCTGCAACTAGAGCTCGACAACATTAGACTCTAATGCAAGAAGAATATAACTAGTACTTTTGGGAAACTGAGATATTTCTATTAGAAGTGTTGGAAAGGGGCACCTGGGTGGCTTAGTCAGTTGAGCTTCTCACTTCAGCTCAGGTCATGATCTCACAGCTTGTAAGTCGAGCTCTGGGCAGACAGCTTAGAGCCTGGAGTTTGCTTCAGATTCTGTGGGTCCCTCTCTCTCTGCCCCTCCTCCACTCATGCTCCCGCGCGCATGCTCTCTCTCTCTCTGTCTCTCAAAAACAAACAAACATTAAAAAAGGGTATTGGAAAATATCAAAATGTCATAAATGAATCATTGCCTGTATGCCTGGGCATGATACAAAGTTTGTTCACAGAAGTTCTAAGAGGTATGTGTATTTTGTGAAACGTAGCCACAAACTTCAACAATCTTATCTCCAGTTAGAGCTTTAGTGAATTGGGCTGTGATTGTTTACAAGATCCTTCTACAATCTATGTCAATTTTTTTTCTGGCCTGAGAGCTGGGTTTGCTTTTGGTTTTTTATTTAGTTTAGACTTGGTGGGAGATGAACGATGGCACGTTTCTGGCACATAATGTGAATTCGAACTGGATTGTAAGGAAGACCCCCCAGGGCATCAACTGTTTTGTCTACATGTTCACCATGTACTATTTTACTTTCCAAGTTTTTATTTGTTGGGACTATAACATCTAAGTCCTGAGAGCCTCCAAAGCACTCACTCATCTGGGTTCCCAAATGGAAAAATGGCACAGGACCCTGCCACTGATTTTCAGGTGGAACAGAAGGCAGTGGCAGAAAGGCACAATGAAGGGCTGGCTCTTAAAGATCTGAGGCTGCAGGTGAGGTAGGTGCATGGACAGTGGTGCTGGCTACTGTCCCTGGCACCTCATTAGCACCCACACCTGACTGCCTCTGCACCACAGACTCACAGGGATGAAGCTTTCCACAGAATGCACATTGGAACAGAAGAGGAGTCAGCACACTTCTTCTGTTGAGAGCCAGAAAGTACGTATTTTCGGCTTTGCAGGCCGGAGTCCAAAGCAGTCACAGACGACACTTAAACAAATGTGGTGGTTGTGCACCCAGAAATCTTTATTATAAATAAGCAGGCTGTGGGCCATCGTTAGCCAACATCTGCAGTGACTTCTTAACGCTTGGAAGCGATCTTTCTGGTAACGAGCGTATCCTCGCTTTGAAGGGATCATGAGTCCTTGTAGCTACTGTATCATGTGGGTGCAATGGTAATGGCAACAACAAGCGCGAGGAGCATTTCTTGAGCGCCTGTGATATCCCAGGCACTGCACTAATTAGTTTACATAGAATTCCCCCGATCCTCACACCTCCTTGAGGTAGCTGTTATCATCATTCCTATTTTCAGCTACAAATGTCAAAGTATAAGATATCAAATAGCCTTCAGTGTGGAAGGGACTAAATCCAAGATCTTTGACTCGGATCCTCAGCTGGCCCACAGGCTTCTAACTTTGGAATTCACCACAATCAACAGGGGGTTTGCTTACATGCCAATTCCTGGGCTCCACCTTCAAACGTTCTGATTCAGTCACCTTGGGTTAGACCTAGGACTCTGCCATTAACACATACTTCTGGTAAATCTGGTGCAGGTTGTCAGTGGAACACACACAGAGAAATACTGTACCGTATAGCATCCAAGCCAAAAGCCAGGTGTCTGTATGGAAATAGAGACTGTTGGTGCCTGCTAAAACCATAACCTGAGCAAATGATTACCCTCAACGAGAAAAGCTGAAGTAGAATTCAAGGTAAATCTTACTTTCAGCCTGTTTTATATTCTTACGCATTAAAAATTATGAAAGCTATACTGAGTTTTTAATACTTAATGTAAATATAAACGAGGTTTAAATTTTAAAAGCCAATTTTTATTAAAATGACTAGCTAAAGAAATCAGTGGTATCTGATGCATAGGGAGAGCTTGACTATCACCTGGTAGCATTTTGGTTTTAAAGACGTAAATCTAGGAGATGTCAAACTCTCCTTGTTATCTTCCAAAACGTAACTGTCTAGCACGTTTTACCTATGGGCCACTGAGGAGGCTGGACAAGAACAAAGACGTTGTGTGGCAATAATTTCACGTGGAGTTAGTTTCTGACAACACAACTTGTTGAACGGGGAATAGGTCGTAGCCCATGATGGGAGTTTGGGTATGAAGCAGGAGCCACACGAAGTCGGCCATGGGAAGCACACAGGACCAGAAGCTCAGCAGGCAGCAAGCACACGTGACATGAATGTTGATGCAGGTCTGCGCCAGAAGTTATGCAGATCAGAGACAGAACGGCAACGTGGGTTAAAAAAAAAAAGTCCTGGGAGGATGTTCTCACTTCTGAAAGTAGCTGAGGCTCTGGGCCCTAGGAGAGCCTCAGCTTTTGGTAGGAATTCAGAATCCTCAGCGTCACACTGGCAGAGTCGGGTCAGCCACTCAGCATGGAACAGGGACTCAACATTTATTTAATGCATGTCTAGGCCAAGATACATGCTAAGTGCTGCAGCGAAATCGCTGATTAAAATGTACTCCCTGTTCTCAAGGAGCTTATTATCTGGTAGAAGTGAGACTTCTAGCCCCAGCTCATGCCACCTTCTTCTGGTCACGTCATTCTAAGCTTCCAGTCATGTTGTTAAAGTTCCCAAGCCTCAGGGTTTTTTTATCTGTAAATTAGAGGTAATAAGCTCTTCCATTGTTAGCGTCAAATGAAAATCTCTGTAGTGTGTAAGGCACTACTACCGAATTAATTGGTGGTTCCCAGTGCATTGTGAAGAGGAAGACAGAAGGGGGCTCTCCAGGAAGCCCCCACTGAATGCACAAACAGTAAAGGAGCAGAAAAGAAAGAACGGCCTGTTACTACCCCCAGGTGCATTTTTAACAAGAACACTAATGAGAGCATGATCCAGGGTAGTTTTACCAGCATACCCCCTTACTCTAAGAAACCTCACAGGGATGAATGATTACAGGAGGGAGTGGGATCCTACAGACCGGAGACAAAAGCATGGTCCTGTTCTCCCTCGACACCATCGGACCCTACGTGGAAAGGGTCTACTAAAAACTCCAAGAAAGATGGGGAGCAAACAACTCTTACTATTTGGCAAACCTTCTGTTCAGAAATTCCACTAAGAATACCATCCTTCGGAGAAATGTACTCCACCACAGACTCCCGCACTAGTGAAAATGCTGGTGGCTGCTGTTTCAGCCATGGAACACCAAAGGATAAAGAAAAAAAGACGAGGGCCATTCAGAAATCAGAATGTGGTCATTAGATGATACTTTCATGGACATAATTTGATTTTTAAGAAAGAGTCTATGCCTGGGATTCTGAATATCTTTCCGATACCACTATACAGATCTGCAGCTTCAAAGTCTTTCAACAGCTGAATCTGACAAATTAAAATCATAGTATTTACTATTTCTTAAAAGGCTTTGATGATGACCAAGTAAGATAACAAATGCGAAAGTTCTCTGAAGCATTACACTCACAATTATGATTGAAGACAAACTTCAATTGTATGCATATGATACGCTTTATTTCTTAGACTGTGCTATAAACAACTGATTGTCTGAAGCCCTTAAAAAATAACATGCAGTAAGTTATTCTACCACCTCTAGTGCAACTGTGCAATTATCATTTGTAAAACTCTCATGTTTTAGGTATTGAAAAAAGTTAACAAAATTCTAAATACAAACCCAAACTTAATCTCCATAAAATTCATTTTTTATTTTATTCCTATTGTAACACATCCATTGCTTTTCAGGTATATGATGCAGTAAATGTGTCTACTAATACACACACATTCACGCAGTCAGTAAACACTTCCACCCAAGCAAAATAAGTAGAGAACAGAAAACACACCAGGTTCACAAATACAATAGATTCTGTCTTTCCCCTGTAATAGATGCTACTGTGTTCTTCTCTCAATCCTTAAATATATATACCTTCAAAACATGATGGTAGACTGTTAATTCATATGCCATTTTATTTCAAAAGAGTGTACTTTGATAAGCCCATAAAAATATTAAACAATACCTGTTGAAAATTCCACTGTTAATCCAAACTTCAAAGCATTTAAAAATGAATTATTTGCAAAAAAGACATTACAAGAAAACTACATACTGTTATCACTTATGAATATGGATACAAAAATCCTCAACAAAACACCAGTGGATCCACATCCAGCAACATATGAAAAGAATTACATATCGTGACCAAGTGAGATTTATCCCAGGTATACAGTGTTGGCTTAATATGTGAAAATTAATGTAATGCACCATATCAACAGACTAAAAAACAAAAACCACATGATCATACCAATAAATGCAATAAAAAGCAGTCGAAAAACTCCAATACCTTTTCATGATACAAATACTCAACAAAGTGGGAATGGAAGGGAATGTGTTCAGTATGAGAAAGGCCATTTAGCCGAATCCCATAGATTATATCATACTTAATGGTGAAAGAATAGAAGTTTTCCCCAAGATCAGAGACAACAGTATCTACTCTCACTTTTTTTCGACACTGTACTAAAAGTTCTAGGCAAAGCAGTTGAGCAAGAAAAAATAAATAAATAAAGCCATCCATATTAGAAAGGGAAAAGTAAAACTAACTCTATTCACAGATGACATGATCCTGTATATTAGAAATTCCTACAGAACTCATCTTAAAACTCGGAATAGTTCAAGAAGACTTCAGGATACAATATAAATATACAGAAATTAATTTTATTTCTGTACACTTGCATAAACAATCGAAAAATGAAATTAAGAAAACAATTCTGTATAAGTAGTACTACATTGCCTATTTAACACTGCTAACCAAGTAAACCTTAAAAGTTATCTTCAAAGGAAGACAAAATTCTGTAACTATGTATGATCAGGAATGGTAACTAGACACTGTGGTGGTGATTTCAGAAAATACACAAACATCAAATCATCAGGTGGTACATCTGAAACTAATACCATGTTATGTGTCAACTATACCTCAATTTAAACAATTTAAAAAAGGATTCTAGGGGTGCCTGGGTGGCTCAGTCGATTAAGCGTTGCCAGTCGGCTCAGGTCCTGATCTCAAGGTTTGTGGGTTTAAGACCCGCGTCAGGCTCTGTGCTGACTGCCAGCTCAGAGCCTGGAGCCTGCTTCAGTCTGTGACTCCCTCTCTCTGACCCTCCCCTGCTCATGCTGTCTCTCTCAAAAATAAACAAAAACATTTAAAAAAAAAAAAGAATAAACTGAACAAATGGATTACAAAGCCTATACTCTGAAAACTACAAAACAGTGTTGAAAGAAATTACAGAAAATCCGTATGAATGGAAAAATACCCCACGACTGTGGTGAATTATGGGATCCTTATCATGGGTGGCACCTGAGAACGAAGCTGCCTCACCTTCTGAGAGAGCTGCCAGAAGCCAACTTCTTCTCCCTCTCCAAGTTAAAAACCAGATACCTTCCTTCTTGCTCCCGGATACTTCAGGAGGAGTCAGCCTGAAGTTAAAGCTGACACAGATAGATAAAAAGAAACCGGATCCATCCTTGAAGATACTGTTGAGATGTTAAACCAAACTAATCCTGAAGACAAACCTACCTCAGGACTTTCTATTGTCAAGTAACCAAAGTCCCTTTTATTACTAAAGCCAACGTGAATTCATTTTCTTTACTCATAATCAAACACATCTTAATTGCCTGAATCACATAGTTAGGAAATGCTACTGGATAAGTGGACCAGAAGTATAATCTTGGAAGCAAGTGCTGAAATAGCTATTTCTGAAGAAAGGTACACTACCTTCCTCCCTCAACATACTGAATCATGTCTCAAAGCTCTGCCCAGAGCGTTTGTGCTCAAAAGTCTTTTTCGAGCTCAAAGATCATACCTGAGCTCCAGTTCCCTAATTCCAATGATTTGAGGACACATGCACTCTGATGCTCCACTCGTAGCTTATGTGTAATATAAGTGATACTGAACTCAGAATATAACCCCAAATCACCACTCCCACAATGACCCTGTGCAAATGGCATCATCCTTCTCCAAATCACCCAGCCCTGAAACTTCACTATCCAATCTCTCCCTCTTTGTCTACATTTGTAGTTCTCTGGCATCGAAATACCCTTCAGGAAATGCTCTTAATTCCAACTACTGCTTGCATTCCAAAACACCCTTATCTTGGGCTAAACCACAATGTTTACTTGGTCTCTGTGACTCAGTTTCTCCCCCATTATAGCCAATCTGCATGCTCCTCAGGTTAAGTTTTTGCATTACTGTTTTCAGCACATTGCTGCTGTACTTGAAAAGTTCCATCAGATCCTTCGTGGGGGACAAAATAGCGCTCCATAACCTACCAACATGAGCATGAGTTAAATGCCTGCTAAAAAGTAAACTGGATAAGGGCACCTGGGTGGGTCAGTCAGTTAAGCAGATGACTTTGGCTCAGGTCATGATCTCACAGTTTGTGAGTTCGAGCCCCACACAGGGCTCTCTGCTGACAGCTCAGAGCCTGGAGCCTGCTTTGGATTCTGTGTCTCCCTCTCTCTCTGCCCCTCCCCTGCTCATACTCTGTCTCTCAAAAATAAACAAACGTTAAAAAAAAATTTTTTTTAAGTAAACTGGATAGCGGTAGTGATGGTACTGGTTGTTTCATTCACTCTAGCAAAGTTGTAAAAAAAAAAATCACCATGGACATGTTTAAGAGGCAAAAATCATCTTTTTGGGATAGATTGCAAGCCTATACCCAAAACGTGGTAAAGACAGGTGATTTCTGGGTTACATACTCTGTCTCCTAATTCTTCATTAACACAAAATATTCCATTACTTTACTTACTCTGCCTATGCTCATGCTTTTTCCTCATCAAAACCAGGCCTCTCCTGTTCCCTCTACCATCGGCATGAAAAAATCATATGCAGTGTCCCTTAGTTCTCACAACTACTTCCCGCTTATCAATATATGTGATATGAACACTTAGAAAAATCTAAAATCTGTCCCAGATCTCATGGAGATTCCACTGCAACTTTTTTTAGTTTCCTTTGCTGACATTAATTCCCAAAATAACCTGAGACAAAGAACAAAGAAATTAAAACATGGAAGTCATAGATTTGGGCAAAGCTGGAGTTCCATTCAAAGAAAAAATAACTTTGTAAACTATGAATAACCATAATAGAGTCATTGTCTTTGCTTGTAAATAGCCTGAAGGAGTTAGCCAAAATTAGCTTTTAAGGAACGTTCTTGCTATAAAGTTCTAATTGTAAGGTTTTTCAAAATATATCATATGCAAAAAAGAAAATGCAGTCAAGAATTGATTCTAAAAATTACATATAATGAGAGGGCCTATAATGAATACATTATTCCTCAGGTCAATTTCTCTAGGCATGTAAAATAAATAAAAACACAAATTTATGTAAGGTGCATTACTTTGATTTAAATAGCAATCTGCTATTTAAACCACTGTAATTTCAACATAAGTTACTCACTAAAAACATCTGCCTATCAATTTCCCTCCTTGGGGAAGGACAATTTATCCCAAATATTTCAGACCTCATCAGGCATGTAAGTGAAAAACAACAAGGGGAACAAACAGCTAAGAGATATTCTATACTTAAGTTATACAGTACGTAGTTCCAGAATTTAAAGCAGTATATTTTATAGATTCATACATTTATACATTTTAAGTACATCTCATATTATATTATGCTCTTAAATATTTGTCCTACACACATACAAGCACACACACAGCATGAAAAGGTTAAAATCATGTTCATTCAAATTATCTATCCTCTAATCCTTCACTGTTTGAGAAAGCAAAAGGAAAGTTTTAATACAACGAAATATAAAATATATGATCTGAAGATATTTAGAAAACTACAGGTTTCAAAAAGCAGATGCACCTCCTTTCATGGAGGGGAAGAAATGATGATCTGAGCACAATGGGCTTCCAAAGGACTCTGTGCTTTCCTTTATAGATCACATGTAGATCACATACATAAAAGTGATCTCCTCAGCCAACTGGTGTGTTTCTAAGGGGATAGGACTGGGGCCAGGAGCCCCCAGATGAAGTACCATGCCTGTAGCACAGGAAGGACTCAGTAAATGTTTTTTCCTACAACCAGAATCGCTTTTATATCCACTGTCCTGTTGATTTGGCTATATTTTTAAAGCATATTTTGGAGATTTTTCGGCATAAAACACCACACATCCATAATTATTTTACAGCTACTCTACTCATTGTATGAAGCATTATTTCTTTCACTTGTTTTACACTTAATATTGTTCAGATATCATGGGAGAACTCAGTTCTAACACAGATTTCTGAGATGTGATAAACAAGTCTGCATTTTATAGACTCTAATCATAGATCATACAGGCAGGGAAGTTCACATGTTTTCAAATCTCCAGGTTAAACAAAAGAGCACTTCATTTCCTTTTTTTTTTTTTTTTTCCTCCAGATTCTTGGGATATAACTGAAAATCCCACATGGGATTTCAGATTAGAAATGTCAGGGGTTAGAGGTGCCTGGGTGGCTCAGTCTGTTAAGCCTCCGATTTCCGCTCAGGTCACGATCTTGCGGTCCAAGGGTTCAAGCCCCACGTCCAGCTCTGTGCTGACAGCTCAGAACTTGAAGCCTCCTTTGGATTCTGTATCTCCCGCTCTCTTCGCCCCTCTGCCCTCCTCTCCTCTCTCTCACTCAAAAATAAATAAACCTTAAAAATTTTTTTTCAATTAAAAAAGTTAAAAAGAAATGTCAGGGGTTAGCGACAATAAAACTGTATTTAACAAAACCTCAATTATTTGGAATCTTCAAGGGGTAAGTCCTCCAAAATGGCTGAATTTTTGATATAATGAACACTTCGGTATCATAATTTTTATTGTAATTGTTAAAATGTTTATAAACTGCATTACCTGTTTCCAAGTCCTTATAAAGAATGTGCTAAAAACAACAAACTATTCTTAGTGACTTGAGGTTACCATTTTGAACACTGGTTACTTTGAGAATGACCTCTGCCAAGGCACATATCAGATTCCAGGATAGCACTGGGTGTGCTGAGTTGTCTTCAGCATGGTATTGTGATGCCATCAAGGACACACAGTTCCACACACACACACACACACACAGAAACACACCCTGTACCTCTTACACCTTCATGGAATCCCCTGATGAAGGTAGGTTTCCCCACCCAGGTCCCTCCATCTTTCATCATATTATGAGCGAGCCTTTTTGTCTGAAGAGGCTCAACTTTTACACAGATCCTGAGCAGTTCCTCTTATTAGGTTAATTTGCTGACAAGTGCTCAGAGGCTGTTTCTGGTGGCCCTCTTCTTCCCCTTTCAGTTATAAAACTTAGAAAATTTCATCTGATTTGGTAATACTGAAAGCAGGAGAATTCAAACAACTCCAAAAGTTTTCCATAAAAAGGACTATGTGAGTTCATCATACTAACTAAACTCTTAGCTGCATCTTAAATTAAGTTTATCTTCCTTTGGATCCTATCATTGCCATTCAGTACACTGTTACCCAGTGACAGGATAAAAAGGTCGCCCACTTCTCCAGCAGACAAATGAGAGATGGGTACCAAATATAACAACCATAATGAACCTCAATTCAAATTAGAGAATTTCTCAATAGACAAGATATATTCTAAACAAATATGATCATTCAAGATTCAATGATTTAACTTGATCTCTTCAGAGAAACTATTTTAAAGGGAGAAACAATGGCCTAGGATTTCCTTCAAGCTTTTTCAAATCAATATTTGTAAATCATGTTTCTGTTTCCTAGGAAACTGAGTAGGTTATACCTAGGGCAAGAAAACTCTACCAGTGTTATTTTTCCTTTTATCCTTGGCTCACACATGTGGCTACCACTTATTAGAAGAAAAAATTACCTTCCAATATCACTGAAAATCACAACAAAACAAGAAGGGAGCCAAAATGCCACCTTTTCAGCCCACTGCTTCTCCAGTGGTGTGATGGAAGAGCAAACAGAATAAATGTCTGCCCAGAAAACTCCAAAACACCAGAAAGGGGTTTATGACCAAGTTCAGGAAGTGCCTAACACAGTCTGTGGCCTTAAGCTTAATTCATTATGTGAAAGGTGAGACAAAAAAAAAATGTAAAATATCTGGATTCATAAGAAATATCAAGTCAGACATTTCTGAGTTCAAATTCAACTCTCTTTCCTTAAGTGATTTCAATTCCCTGAATCTCTCTCCTTAACTTACTTCACTTCCCTGAAGTACAGCTTTACCCCTTACAAAAGTAAAATACGTAATAGCTCCATCGTGATAACAGGGATTCAGTTAAAAATGAGTGCGCAATACCAAGTTCACAGCAATTTCATCTCTTAAAAGAGTATCCAAGAGCCAGGTTCAAAGATGGTGGAACAGGTATTTTCTCAAGGATTTTATGACTAGAACAAATTAATTTGTTTGGCTCTTGGAGCACTACGTGGATACCTGGCATTTTCAGAAAAAAAATAAAGTATCACTTCTACAAACATCTGTAGACGAACTTTTAACGGTGAGAATGTGATTAGTGTGTACTGTACTCTTTACTGGGTCTATAATGTTAAAGTTTCTTCTGACCTTTTTCCTTTAATTTTTTTTATTCTTTATTTTTGAGAGAGAGAGAAAGAGAGAGAGTGAGATCATGGGAGGAACAGAGAGAGAGGGAGAGACAGAATCTGAAGTAGGTTCCAGGCCCTGAGCTGTCAGCACAGAGCCCGATGCGGGACTCAAACTCACCATCCACGAGTTCATGACCTGGGCCGAAGTCAGACGCTCAACCAACTGAGCCACCCAGGAACCCCAGCTCTGACTCTTTTCTTTAGTTAACAACCAAATACAGGAGGAAAACTAGGGCACAAAATCACATCGTATGAGTTGTAAATGTGACTGTAGACTATGCTTAAACAGTTTCAAATTTCCAAAAACTATTATTAAATCACAGTAACGTGTAAGGCATCGCAACCCTGGCCCGGAGACCGAATATTACATATGCTGCTGAGCTAACAAGACTCAGACACCACTTCCCAACATTCTTAACACATTTTTAAGTTTCCAGTATTTTCACAAACACTCAACCACACAGCATACTTTAAAATATAAATGTTATACATATATTCATGTGTTTTATGACTTAAATGTCTGCAAAGCAACTTTTTTCTAACGCAGCAACTCATTATTTTTCCATACTCAGGCCCCTACTCCACAAATTGCTTCCTCCAAATACTTTTTTAAAATATTCCTTTTGACTTCTAGGTGCATCTGTTGGCCTACCAAACAGATATTCAGAATTCAATTTTCTATTCTCTTCCCTTCATGATACACATAAAGAAAGAAAAGAAACTAAGAAATGGAAACAACCAGCAGCTAAGCTAATTTCTATAGGCCACAGTTAGCTTCTACTATCCAATGATGTTTAGACACTTCAGCTCTACATTTCTCTCTGTGGCATTCACCCCCTCCTAGAATCCCAGAAATCTTGGTCCCAGGAATATAAGCATTTCAATCATAATACTCAAGGTAATTCAGATGTTCAGTTTATCACTCACAGTTAATGCTGAACTCACTGCTCAGAATCTTGAAATTAGAGGATGAGAGGACATTGGGCCCATTTTAATTAAGTGCTAAGAATGATCCAGGTAATTACTATCAGTACTGCTTACCTCCTGGCAGAAGCTTGGCATTATAAACTGCTAGCCCAGTCAAATAATCATAATTACAATCATCATTCTAATCATGATTATTAAACTACTACCCCCACCACCACCACCCATCCAGAAGCACTGAGTCCTGGGATACAGATTTTGCTTCGGGGCCCTAAGAGCTATATTCCTATCTGGGACCCTGGCACTACTACATTCAAACTCTATAAAGACCTAGTACAAGTCACTTTGCTTTTGTTTATAGAAGACAGACAATTTCTGAAGTTCCTTCAAGTTTCCAGGACTCTTCAGACCTCCTGCCCTCAAGTTCATAGACTGAATAATGAATGGCGTTACCAAACCTCGTATGTAGGTTTTGACACAAGACAGGAATGCGTACGTCTCAGATATTTAGTTAATATCACAGGAAAGAGCCATTATAAAAATTAGACTCTAGTAACCTTTGTTTCTTAAATTTTATGCTCATCACTAGCTTAACATTTTTTTAGAAAATACTTTCCTAGGCAGTATATAGAGTACTGTACCATTATTATGAAATTATATTCAAAACATAAAAAGGTTTATATTTAAGCAAACAAGTAAACAAATTCACACTGAATATTTTCAAATCTTTAAAATGATAATGTGGCATGCCATAGGCCATGTTATATAACACAAATGAGTGATGTTTCATTAACACGCGCTTACTTTCTGAAGGTTAGAAAAGGCTATTTTGATGGCCCATTTTCTGCTGCTGGACTTATATTCCTAATTATTATTCTATAAATGGTTTTAAAGAAATCTCTTTGCCTACATCAACCCCCATAAGTATATACTCTTACAATATGAATCTCACCTTGTTCAAAAGCATGAGCTAGTGCCCTCTGACCAAGAGAGGAAGATGATGTGAGACCATCACATTGGAGTGCTGGCCTTATACACAGATCCTGTACCTCTCACACTTTCCTTGAGCCCGGCCATGCACATATACTCACACCACAAATACCAAGTAATTCATTCAGTAATAATGAGGAGGATAAAGACAACATTAAGTACAGGGTACTAGGGAAGCACTTCCAGTGTACTTCCATAATGCTTATTCTTCCCTTTTTATAAAATTCATCATCTGTAATTCAATGGTTTCACCCCCCAGTCACAGTTCCATACGGGTAGAGACTGTGTCCACCCTCTTCACCTCTGCAGTATACCCAGTGTGATGCCTCATACAGAGCAAGTGGGGCGGGTTGAGGGTAGATTTCAACTGAAAACAAAACACATACCCACATTCTAACAATAGTGTTAAAGGCACAGAATGGTATAAATTCAACCTCGAAACACCGATTTGTGCCTGGCAGCTTGAGAAGACAAGGAGTGCTATGGGGGGAGGGGGAGGGCACATGCAGGCGAGCATGCGCAGTGGCACCAACGTCCTGGAGAGGGGAGGGACAGAGGGGAGCAGCACAGAGGACGCTGGCAGCTGACCACTGGAGACCAAAGACACAGGGCACTGGTGGTAGAGGGTGAGGTGATATCAGGCAGTAAGACAGTAAGAGGACGGGGAAAATCGGTAAAATGATTAAGCAAATAAATACTGAGGCTGAGGCTGAGGTGAGTATTCTCACCACTGGAACAGGTATTTACAAATACAGAAAGGGCAAAGACTAAAAAGAACTCTGAAATGTTGGATTGAAATCAGCAGCACAACTGACCTTTGAACAATACAGGTTTGAACCGCGTGGGTCCACTTACGGGCACCTTTGTTTTGTTTTGTTTGTTTTAAAGAGGGGACAGCAAAAGCCAGCAGCCATTTATTTACAACTACCCAACACAGTCTTACTTTCCAAATACCATACTCTACTAATAGGAACCAGTGGTGCCTGAAGAGATGTAATTTATTGCAAAGAGGGGGCAAGCACAAGGTGAGACTGTCACTACCTACTGTGCCACAAAATAAAAAAGTACTCAAAAATTGATGAGGACGAGTCAAAAGACACATGAGCTACTTAGAAGAGACTTCCATCTGCCAAGCCCGGGGTAATATATATGAGCACCAAAATAAGTAAGGATAGTAACATACTGTAACCCACTGAAAGAACTAGGAATCTGTGGTATATGAAAAAATAAATCAACAAGGGAAAAGGGAAAGTTCTTCCACAAAGCAGATTACCAGCAGAAGAAACAATACACAATGAAAACCACCACTTGGCATGTTATCACTGCAGTGGCTGATTCGGGCAAAGCAGTCGTGGAAAACAAGCCTGGTGCGTGGACGTATGACGAGGAAAGGGATACTGATGTAAACTGAGCACTTGTCAATTACAAAGGGGTAATGGTGCCTTTAGAGAAGGGAAATCTGGCACTAACATGACCAGATGATCAGAACTAACATCATCACTGGCTCAGGATAATCCTACAGAATGTAAGGCCCGAACCCTACACAACTGTCAAAGACGTGAAAAACAGAAGTGACTGAGGAAATATTCCCAACTGGAGAACTGGAAGACACATGTCCACTGACTGCAGTGAATGCCCTTGGACGGCTTTCTCACCAGAAGGGAAAATCAATGGAGTCGTTGATGAAATATGAATGACACTGCAGGTTAGATGGCTGTGTTGTATCAGTGTGGACTTCCTGACTCTGGAACTCATCATGGTAGTTACGCACAAGTGTTCTTTTTCTGGGCAAACATACACTAAAGAGTTAGGAATCATGGAGCATCATGCCCAAAGTCTGCTCTCAAATGTTTCACTGAGACACCAATGATAATGGGAGAAAGAAACATATAATGGAGCAAACATGGTGATAACCATGATAACCACTGATAATACAACTTCTTATATATTTAAAATTATTTTTAAAATATTATTTCTAAAAACTCTATTGGAAAAAATCTTATTGGAAAACCACTTCTAGGACATTATCTAATTTCACTCCAGATGTTGAAAAAATTTTCACTTAAAATTTTTTTTTAAATTTTCTAAGATCATTAACTAGAAATGATCTTGTTAGCCAGCCATCTGAGGGTTTCTTCAATGTCAAAACAATTATTTGATCTGAAACATTTGCAATTTCAAAGAGGTTAATCCCGCTGTTAAGAAATATCAACAATGCGGCATGAAAAATGCCCATTCCAAGGTACTGTGAATCTAAAAGAGCAGAATGTAGCAGGAGCAGGGACAGGCTGGCTATCAGCGGTCATTAACAGGCAAACAATCTCCTGAATAACCTAAGTATGCCCCACAGAGAATTCTGAAGAACAAAGTCTGCATTTTTTATTAGAGATACTTGGTGAAGCTATAATGTGCTACGTTTTGACTTTGTGGATCTTTTTGAAGGAAAAACATAAATAATCAAAATTAAGGAAACATTTCATTCTCCTTTAAAGGATCTGAAATGAAAGAGACAATTTCAAAATCACTATGAATGTGTATTGGTGAGCCATAATTCAATTCTGCCGAATTTCAAAAGGCTTGATCTACTATGATACTATCAGATAAAATAGGATTACACAGAAACCCATCATCACCAAAGAAGACCTACTGCATCACAGTTTTTATGGTTTAAGACAAATGACAGAAGTTTTGTTGGAAGTAGATGGAGTTAGCTAAAACATAACATTGGAATAGATCCTAAAAAGTGAATTTAATACAAGAAAAGTCAGAGCAGGGCACCTGGGTGGCTCAGTCAGTTACGTGTCTGACTTCAACTCAGGTCATGACCCTATGGTTCATGGGTTCGAGCCCCGCGTCGGGCTCTGTGCTGACAGCTCAGAGCCTGGAGCCTGCTTCAGATGGTCTCCCTCTCTCTATGCCCTTCTCCTACTCATGCTCGCTCTCGCTCGCTCGTTCACTCTCTCTAAAAACAAACAAACTTTAAAAAAAATTTTTTTTTACTTTTTTTAAAGTCAGAGCAATTTTCCCAGTGGGGTAATCACTCTTCCAAAACTGGGTCACAAAATTTATTTTACACACACACACCACATACACCATTCAAAAATAGAGAAGCATATACAAATAATGAAAATTCCCAGATGAGGTATTTTTTGGACTTGTGAATCATCACATTTGAATATATTTTTGGTACATTATTTCACTGATTTGTACATTTTGTTTCCAGACAGTTTTGAGTACCGCATCATTATTCCTCTGTGGACAGGTAGAGATATTCACTGAATGATTAAACTCAAGTTCTGTTATCCGACATTTATTCAACCGTAACTTTACAGCCTGACATTTCTCCACATTCACATAAATTGAGATTCATAAAGATGAATACGGCACCAAAATTTCTTGACTTGCATGTCTTCTGAATCACTGAAGATTGAATGCTATTCAACACCATATGGTTTCAGTGAATGTATATGCCTAAAGTTTTGAATGACCAGGGCCCAACTTTCTTGGTCAAGTCAGATACGGCGTTTACTGTCGTCTCCAGCTCGCCTGTATTTCCTCTCAGCTTTCTTATTTCTGTTCATGGCACAACCATTTTCCCCATCTCACAGACTGAAAATAGAATACAGCTAGAGATAGCTAATATACAATTTGAGTCAATAATGTTCTATAAAGAAAACATATTCCTCATTCAGCACAGAAGTTCATGACCATACATAGTGTTCCTAATTAAATCTACTGACTCCTAAATTCATTAGATTTATTTCAAGGAGCAATAGACGAGCAACATAAAATTACCATATGAAATGAACAGACATTGGGAACTATGAGACGAAATATGGGATGGAGAGGTGCTCATATTTTAAACTTGATGAGTAAACATTACTCAGTAGGTTAAGACCCCCCCCCACACCCCCCCCGGTGCTCTGTATAGGCTCCATAGTGGCACTGTGTACTCGTCCGCTAGAGCCCTTTACCCATATTATTAATTTAATTTCTGAAATTATTTGCTGGATGTCTGTCTTTTCTACTGGACCGTAAGCTGCATAGTTCACAGTGGACTGAGTCACCGTTGTATTTGTTGCATCACCAGGGCCAAGTAAATGACTGTTTCAGTGCTGGTCAAAGACACTTGCTCTTTTACTAAATAAATACAAGGTTTACTGAATATCTGTATTTATAACTCTCTAAGAATGTTGGTAACAATTGCGCAGCTCCAATGGTCTATACAGAAAGTTAAGAGATATACTGCCAAAAAGAAAAAAATAGCAACTTATTTAGTCATCTCAGACTTCTTAAATTTCAAGTATTTTCTAGAAATACTACAACTAAATGAATTTTAAATCTCCAAAACAGAATTTAGTTTTGTCCCAAATTATCTCCAACTTTACCAGACTATTTGTTTACAGTTCTTGAAAAATACCAATCCGATTAATGAAAGGAAAATGGGAAGAAGCAAAATTAAAAACACTAAAATCACATCATTACCAGATCTGAAACAGTCTAAGTGGAAGCATCATACAATACGTAGTCGAATAATTTGACATTACTGTAAACTTATTCACAAAGTAAAGAGGAAAAGAAGAACTGAGAAAGCCAGCAAGGGGAAGGAAAAGTAGAGAGGAGAGGGAAGAGGTCTTTGACAGAACAGGAGTCGTAGAGTCCTATGGAATGGAGAGCACGGGATGAATCCTTGGCTTCTCTCGCCAAGGGCACAAGTGCAGGAGACGGCATTACTTGGCTTCCAACCTGAGCATGTTAACAGAAGCAGAGCTTCTGAAGGAGGACCTTTTCTATGAAAGGATGAAGTGCTTGTTCAAATAATTCAATACTCAAGCACTGAAAATAAGAGGATAAAAACTAATACACACTGTGCCTAATTATCTCCCAAGGATAGGAGAAGAAGGCTTTTGTAAAGTGAGAGGGAGAAAAAGCCTTTTATACCATGTGAGGGAGGACACAGTGTGTTGGGGGGGGTGAAGGGGAGGGCAGAGGGGAGAAACTCAAGTCCAGACACTGATGCTCTCAGCATCACCTCTTATTGTAATAAAATTAAGCTAGTTACGAGATAGCAATTTCTTGTCAGCTTTAAAAAGAAATGGTATAATTGAATTTCACACACTTGATTGAGCCCCTACTCTATATAGCTTGTACCACAGTAGCTAAGAATCCAAGGCTATTTATAAAGCATTGTCCCTGTCCTCAAGGTACTCACAGTCAATTATATTTCATAATCACATTTGCTGCTTACTAGCTATTAAAGGCTTCATCTATGCTTTACCTGTATATAGGAAATGCTTGCAGAGTCTTAAGCAAGTATCTATCTAAACTGATATTTGAGACTGTTTTTGACAATACAGGTATTTCAACAGCTGTATCAATTTTTTAATTGGACATCTTAGACATTAAAATCACATTTAAATATTTGACATAAAATTTTCATTTAATTATCCGAAAAACTTCATTTATTAGTTTAAATATTGGTGATGTCTTGATTAACATTACTTCACTAGAAAAGGAAACGAATAGTTTTCTAACATAATAAAAGTGAGACTAATTTAGGGCACTTTACAATTAAATTCCCATTTCTTTTACTCAACACAACATTTCAAGATGTAAATGGTTTTTTAAATTTTCAAATGTTCAAATTCTTTTCAAAATGTTCACATTATTGAGAAGCAATGACATTTTCTGGAGTTAAAATAAATGTATACTTACAAAACTGCTCATAGAAATTATGAATTTTTCACTGGGTTATCAAGACCATAAATTAAGTCACATTCAACAAAATAAAACTATCTAGAAAACAGATAATTTTATTATGCTAAGCAAATAATTATTAGACATCTGCTTGAACACAAGTATTGCTTAGGCATTTTTCTCAATAAAGACAATACGGTGTTGCAGCAACTCAAACTAGCTCTCCACTGACCATATAACAGGGCCAAGCCAAACAATTCAAGAAAGACTTTCTTATTCTTTTTCTGTATTATGACAGTAAACTCTCACCAAGGGAGTTAGTTCCAATTCAAAACAACTCGAAGAAAAAAGGATAAATAGGCCTACATGGGAAACACATGTATTCATGATTCCATTTCCAAGAGCAAATATTCTAGGTAAGAGTCCCTACACAATTTTTCTCTAAACTTTCCAGTCAAAATTTGTAAATTACACTACCACTAAGTTAAAGAAATATGTTGGATTTCAAGATAATCTCTATTGAGATAAAAGTAAAAAAGGAAAGTTAATTCATCACTTTTTAGATCACTTCATGTTCCACCTGTTTAACTTTGAGGTCTCTAGGTATGTATACCAATTTAAAGAATTAAAAAAAAAAGATTAGATACATAAACCACTTATCAGACATGAGAAATCAAGGAAAGCCCAGTAAAACCATTAAAACTTGCCCTGTACTTGAAAGATGATGCACCTATTTGGTCACAACATGAGCTGCTGAGGAGCAAAGAGAAGAAATCAAAGTAGAAATGCCCACATACAGGCCTTTAGGTTCCAGTCAATAAACGGTCAAGACAAATACATTTTACAAAAGTTTCAGGATAAATAGCAATTGTCCTGACAAAAATATTTAGTTACGAGATATGTTAGACCATTCGTCTCGATAAAACAAAGTTTAGGCTTATCCACTCTCTATATATATTGTCCTTTACTTTCCAATCAATACAAATGCTAAATTCTCCAGTTACTATTTTGTTCCTCCCCACTAACTTCTTCCAGCATCAGCCATGGCAGAAACTAAATGCATCCCTCATAGACACTTCATACTCATCCGGTAACGATCCTATCAAAAGGCTCTTTCCACATCATTTTGCAGTATGCCCCCATCTCTTTGAGTATACGCTCTGGGCTCTATAACAGCAACAATAACTTACCTATGTCTACATCATTCCAGTTTCCTAAAAGTCTCTCTAGATCAACTTTTCAAGACTATTAGGGTATCAGCAGATAGTTGCTGAATTCCTACTTACTACTCTACAACTGTGAAAAACTCTAAATGTTCACTTATGCATTACCTTTCTTCCAGAAGCCAAGTAGAACTCTTTAAGAGCAACAGACTAAAGTTAACACATTTGCATCAAATTTTTCATTGAGTTCATACACTGTTTTTAAATATGTGGCAATTTTATATAAATTATCCATATACATGTGACAAGTTTCAATAGAACCTAAAATGCAGAAAGTATCAGCATTTTTAACTAAAAATGAATAACTAGGGGCACCCGGGTGGCTTAGTCACTGAGCATCCAACTCTTGATTTCGGCTCAGGTCATGATTGCGAGGTCTTGAGATAGAGCCTGCTTGAAATTCATTCTCTCCCTCTCCCTCTCCCTCCATCCCTCTCCTCTGCCCCTCCACACTCACACTTTATAAACGAATGAAAGAATGAATGAATGAATGAACGTATGAATGAATGAATGTAAACTTTAACCATTCTCAAACAACCAATTAGAAAATGCAACAGACAACAGAAGTACTAAACTTGAATATCTTTTAATGGTAAGTCATAACTAATTTTCAAGGATATAAAATACACAAATCATGAAATGAAGAACTGCTTTTAACCACCAAATGGAAAAAATTTAAATACATGTTTACATTTATGCTAATAAATCTGAAAACAACTGCAAAATTGTATTAGAGGTAACCATGAATATCAATCAATATTGATTTAAAGTAGGAAATCTGCCTGGATCAATGCGACAGACATATAACATGGGATGTAGGGGGGAAATAAACCTAAATAATTATTTATTTTAAAATGATACAAACATCAGGTTTCCCAATATTTAAAGAACAAATGACATATTTTACCATTACTTTTAACAGATTGTTCTGATGCTCGGACTACTCTAGAACACAGAAAAACATGGAAAGCTTACTAACTTACTACTAAAAAGCCACATACTATGATCCAAAGCACTAACATGTCAAAGAGGAGTATCACAAAATAAGATGCCCAGCATTTGATAAAATTGGAAATCTATTCTTGATTGGAATTCTTAGTGAAAAAAAGCAAAGGATACTTCCTTAACATAATAAAAATATCAATCCAAATAATGGATATTTCCTACAAAAACGTACCAACAATGACTAGTTAAAAAATACAAAACGTTGAGGAATATATTCACAATAGCAACTACAAATATAAAATATCTAAAGAACTCAAATCTATGTTTTACTGAAAAACAACATAAAACAAAGTCTGAGTAAACTATAAATACATACCATATTTCCAGTAAAATAAAATAATTATGTAAGTCCTATGGAATCAGAATGACTGGGTGGCTCACTGGGTTGAATGCCAGCTCTTGATTTTGGCTCATGTCATGATCTCATGGTTTTTGAGATTGAACCCTGATTCAGGCTCTGCATGGACAATGTGGAACTTTTTTGGGATTCTCTCTCTCCCTGTCTCTCTCTTCTCCCTGGCTCATGCTCACAAGCTCTCTCTCTGTCTCTCTTTCTCTCTCTCTCAAAATAAACTTTAAAAAAAAAAAAGTCAAGGACACCTGGGTGACTCAGTCAGTTAAGTGTCTGACTTCAGCTCAGGTCATGATCTCAATGTTCGTGGATTCAGGCCCCACATGAGGCTCTGCTCTAACAGTGCAGAGCCTGCTTCAGATCCTCTGTCTCCCTCTCTCTCTGCCCCTCCNTGTGGAGCCAAGGAATAATAATAAGCTTCAACCAATGATTATAAGATATTCAAAATTTTCAACAGAAATTGGAAATCTAGATTTTTAAAGTGAAGTCTCTCAAGTTTCTCTGTTGGCTTAAATCTATGAAAGCATTGTATATTTCCAAAGAAAGCATTTCTGTGGGTTCAATCAGCCACAGTGGACCTCAGCCCTATACACACCCAGCACTTCCTGCCTCACCCTGAGCTCAAGCTGCTTCCTGTGCCTGGACAGCCCTTTCCTCTCCCTCCACCCATTCAAAAGCAACCCACCCATCAAGGTGTGGTTCACAGGCCATCCCTCCACAGAGCGTTCTTAGGAATCACCAACACTTTCCCTCTAAGGCCAGGATTACAGTTCTTATCACAGGTTAGCTCTCGAGGTTATCCAATGTGCTTGGTCTCTTCTTCTAGACTGGGGAATAGGAAAAAATAATAACTCTTGCTACAACCTAATGGCCTACTCTACCGCCAAGCAGATGGACTGCAGCTTCTGAAATCCACTCAACAAATGCAAACATTCTAACTTTTTTTGCCAGACGTGATACAGTTGGTGTGAATGAAACTGAAATGACTTGAGATCTTTCTCTGAAGGGAGGTCAGGGTGATGAGAGATACAGCTAAATTAGGCAGTTGGAGGGTAAGGATTTGGGGGCTTGTAATCTAGAAATAAGATATAAATACCACATGGAGTACTAAGCATCCTAATTTTGTATCTGAGATTGACTTCCATGATACAATTTGTATTCAAAATTACCTTTTGCCTCAGCAAATTTTATCGATCCACTTGAACTCTATGTATGGGGGGTGGAGGGGGCAGATGAGAACTGTACTATAGCCTGAAAAACAGTTTGATTTGTTTGACTCGTAAGACATCTTTTCAAATAGCCTCAATATTCCATCCATTTTAAGCTCAGTGTAAAGTTTTTTAAAATACCTAATTTGTAACTGCACTATAGAAACTAAAGAGTCATTTTTTAATATTTTTTGAAGGAGTTTTCTTTTTTTTAATTTTTTTAATGTTTATTTATGTTTGAGAGAAAAAGAGACAGAACATGAGTAGGGGAGGGGCAAAGAGACACAGAATCTAAAACAGGCTGCACGCTCCAGGCTCCAAGCTCTGAGCTGTTAGCGCAGAGCCCAATGTGGGGCTCGAACTCACAAACTGTGAGATCATGACCTGAGCCAAAGTTGGACGCTTAACCAACTGAGCCACCCAGGCGCCACAAATAAGTCATCTTTGAGATACCTATAGTAGCTTACCATAAGAGAATTGAAAATAATTTGTTGACAATTTCTAAAGCTACAGCACTTTGGGAAGTTTCAGGAACTATGAATGAAAAAAAGAAAGGGGGAAAGAAGACACTCTAAAAAACAAAGTTCCCTCACAAGATGATCTAAAATGTCCAATTACGTCCTAAAGAACCCAATTTCGTTAAAGCATCTTTAAAAACACAATACCTCTTGCATAGGAAAACATGTGTGCTAATGAAAAAGAAATGGTCTTTTTAAAATGTTATTAGTTACTAAAGTAGAAATGTAGCCTTTTTTTATTTTTTTAATGTTTTTATTTATTTCTGAGAGAGAGACACACACAGCACAAGCAGGGGAGGGGCAGAGAGAGAGGGAGACACAGAATCTGAAGCAGGCTCCAGGCTCTGAGCTGTCAGCACAGAGCCTGACAGGGGGCTCAAACCCATGAACCGTGAGATCATGACCAGAGCTGAAATCGGACGCTTAACCAACTGAGCCACCCAGGCGCCCCAGAAATGTAGCCTTTTAATGAGGTGTTATTAGAGACATTATTACATGTCATGCTTCCTCTCCTTCTGAATCTGTGAAATATGCTTTTTAAGTTCCATTTATTAAAGAGGCAAAGATGTTAAAGAAAACTTAAGATGTTTCAGAAAATTTCCTGGCCATTTCTAAGCTTGTTCAATATCTGTTTAAGGTTAGAAAGTCATAAATTTCAAGCAATAATACCTTGGCTCAGACTTTAAGTTGTTATTTATATCTCTTCTTCACAGCAGAAATACTTCGCTCTCCTTTACAAAGAAAAAGAAAGCCCTAGTTTAATACATCACAGAACAGGGCTCCATAGCCTGTAGCCTCCAGGCCACACAGAGCACAGGACCTATTTCTATCAGGCCTGCTCTCCAAGAAAAGTTGTTACATTTTTAAAGGGTTGTAAAACATATGTATTTTTAAAAAGTTGTAATTCTTTGTTGTGATTCTTCATGTGTGTGTGTATTTGAAAATGTATATATACACACATATTATACACATATGCATAAACAAGCACACCCCTGGAGACTTAACGTAGCCAGCAAAGTCTGAAATATTTACTTCAAAAAATAAGTAAGTAAAATAAAATGTTTACTTTCTGGCCCTTTATACAGAAGTTTACCAACCTTTTCCCCTGCCCCATCACAGAGTACAGAGCTCTTATTATACCCATGGCCTCTTGTGTAGGTCCCTGATTTCATACTATACTCTAAACTGCCAAAGATACGGACCCAGAAGATAAAGTGATGAAGCTTGGGTAGAAGGTGATTTTTTTAAATATATTTTCTATTTACCACTGAGGCAGACTACTACAGTCCGAGAGAAGGCAGCCTCAAATGGACACTGTGACTTCAAGACTATGCTTTACTCTAACTGAAGCTAATAAGATTTCGGATGGCGTGCTCATCTCAGGGGGTGGGGGCCGAGGAGCAGGATGTGCCCTTTCGTACGCATTTGCCCCTCCAGGCCCTACCTCTGCATACACTCCTACTCCTCAACCAAACCCAGGTCAAAAGTCTCTTCCTCAACTAATCCTCCAAACCCTCCAAACCAATGGAGTGTTGTACCCTTCAATGCTTTCAGAACATCCTATACAAAATTAAAGTATACAGTTTATTATACTGTTTATGTTTTTGTTTACTTTTCAAAAAAGCTTCAATTCCTGGTAGCAAGGAACTTGTCTTGCTCAATTCTGGTCCCCTCACATTTAGCAGACTGAATTCCTCATGGTGGGTAGGGATTAGTTCCCGGTGGTTGCCCTAACACATTACCACAAACTTGGTAGCTAAAATCAGATATCACTCTCTCGGGGCGCCTGGGTGGCTCAGTCGGTTAAGCGTCTGACTTTAGTTCAGGTTGTGATCTCACGGTTCATGGGTTCGAGCCCCGCGTCAGTTCTGTGCTGACTGCCAGCTCAGAGCCTGGAGCCTGTTTTGGATTCTGTGTCTCCCTCTCTCTCTGTCCCTCCCCTGCTCATGCTCTCTTTCTCTCTCTCTCCAAAATAAATAAAACATAAAAAAAAAAAAAAAAAAGAAATCACTCTTTCACAGTTCTGGAGGCGAAAAGCCCAAAAATGAGCCACACTTTCTCAGAAGGCTCTAAGGGAGAATCCATTCCCTGCCTCACCCAGCTTCTGGTGACTGCTGGCATTCCTTGGCATTCCTAGGCTTGTGGCCACTTCACTCCAAACTCTGTCTCGGTCTTTCACACTGACTTCTCTTCTGACTCTCATAAGGATACTTGTCATTGGATTGAGGGCTCACCCCGGAAATCCAAGGTGATCTCATCTCAAGGTTCTTAACTTAATTGCCTCTGCAAAGAACCTTCTCCCAAAAAAGATAACATTCACATGCTCATGAGATTGACAAGGACGTATCTTTTCTTGACAACCACCATTCAAGCCACTACCATGCACACCCAGTAAATACATGGTCATATTGCTTTAGATCCCCAAAAAATAAACATACACTAGACAAAACCTATCCCCCAAAAATGGGAAAAGAAAAGTCTTTATCTCCTCCCTGTCTTTCCCTGTTGGAAAAGCAACCACGGAGGCACAGCCAGAAGCTTGAGCAGCACTTTCTTGCCGAGCCAGCCCTTAGTATTACTCGACATGGTGCCCAGCAGCGTGTCTCTGGAGACCATTTCTCCACTTCTAGGAAGAAAAAGGTTATATATCTTTCCCCACAAACCAATACTCTTGATCACATGGTAATTCTTCAAAGATGTTCTCTGGATGAGGTTTTGATCTCTTTAAATTCTTTACATATGGTCATGAATATGTAAGTTTACTATGGTGGTACAAAGTCAAACTATTAAGAACTCACTTGTACAGTAAACGAAGACTTAAAGCTTACTTTTCAAGGATTTAGGCTCTGGATCTGTTATGGACTGAATGTCTATCTGCCCAAAATATTTATGTTGAAAGCCTAGTCCTCAAGGTGACAACTGTATTTGTAAATATGGCCTGTGAGAAGGTGATAAAGGTTAAATGAGGTCATAGGTAGGACTTTAATTACAAGAAGAGATACTCTTCCCTCCCTCCCTGTCTCTGTGTGTGTCTCTCTCTCTCTCCTTTTCTCTCCCCCTCCCCATCCCCCTTCTGTCATATGGGGACACAGTGAGAAGATGGCCATCTGCAAGTCAAGAAGAAAGTCCTCACCAGGAACTGATCCTGATCTTGGATCTCTCCCAAACTATGAGAACATAAATTTATGTTGTTTAGGCTACCCAGTCTGTAGTACTGTGTTATGACAGCCCAGGCAAACTAAGGCAAGATCTAAACACAATCCTAGGCACATTATAAACACTCCATGAAGATTAGTTGATTTCCATGACTGTGATTGTTTCAATCACACAGTTTATGATTTTGTAGTTAACACTTTTCAGAAAATATTTTACTTATATGGAGATCAAATATTGCTGTGCTTTTCAAATTAGGCTTAAAAACTAAGGTAATAGGGGGCGCCTGGGTGGTTCAGTCAGTTAAACATCTGACTTCAACTCAGATTGTGATCTCGCAGTTTGTGGGTTTGAGCCCCACATCAGGCTCTCTGCTGACAGCTTGAAGCTAGGAGCCTGGAACCTGCTTCAGATTCTGTGTCTCCGTCTCTCTCCTCTCCACCACCCCCCACCCCCACCTCTGCTCACACTCGGTCTCTCTCTCAAAAATAAAAATAAACATAAAAAAAAAAAAATGTGCTATCTAAACCATATGTGTTTAAAAAAAAAACTTAAGATAACAATTTCAAAACATCTATAAGCTGTAATTAGGAATGAAATAATTTTTCTGCCCAAGGTTTGTTTTGTTTTGAAGAGGGAGACAGTGTGAACAGGGGAGAGGGGCAAAGGGAGTGAGAAAATTTTAAACAGGCTCCACACTCACTGCAGAGCTCAACAAGGGGCTCGATCCTACAGCTTTGGGCTCATGACCTGAGCCAAAATCTAGAGTCAGACGTTCAACCGACTGAGCCACCCAGGGGCCCCAAGGCTTATGTTGTTAACTGAAGAAACCAATGAACTTCTATTAAAACAGAAATCTCTAGCAAATTATGAAATAGTGCCCGCAGTACAATATCTATAGGCTCATATTCTTAGAATAAAGCATCCCTAGTATACCTCACCATACCAGGGGGCCAAGATAATGACAACTTGCAAAAGAGAAAATGTAAGAAAAATGGCAGTCACCTTGCTATAAGACGTAATAAAAAATCTATTTTCCCTACTCTTCTCACAGCAAGTTGTATCTAGCCAAGGGCAACTTCGAGGGAGTCCTTCACATTGTAGACATCGGAGATTTGTATCTGTTACTAAAATGTTCTGGGTGGCAGTACAGTACAATTTTTTGTTAGAGTAGTCTTAGGGAAATGATGCATTTTCCTTTTCACACATCAGCACTATATGAGCTAATGGTGGCTATAAACACGAAGGTGGAGAAGGACTACTGACAGTTAGTAAAATGGTATAACACAGAGCATCCTCCAACAGATGAGTCATGTAGGAAATAAAAGAAAATAAATGCCTACTTTGATTAAATTCACAAAAGGGATTATTAAGGAAAAAATAGACAAAAAAAATCATAACTAAGAAAAACTTACATATGGTTATTATGTTACATGTAACTATTAAAAAGCAGAAAAAGTAAAATGGGTTAAAAGAAAAACCTAGATACTGAAAAAAAAACCCACTACTTTGTAGGACAAAACAAATTAAAAAGGAAAAAGTAATGACAGAATAGATTGGTAGAGTAAAATCAGATATAGTTAAACTCCTCCTCAAAATGAAAACAGGAATGGCAATATTAACGGCAGTATAGGATAAGTTTAATTTTAAAGGCATTCAATGAAAAAAGAAAATAATTTCAACAAATGTCACGGAGTTAAATGTACCAAACAATACACAAATAAATATACAAGCAAAGCTAAAAAAAAATTCATGAAGACAAAAAAATTAATAAAGACATAAAACAACAAAACTTTTAAAACAAAAGTAAAAAGCTTCATGATAATGGATCTGGCGATGATATCTTGGATATGACACCAACAGCACAGGCATCAAAAGAAAAAGCAGATAAACTGGATGGAAGCAAAATTAACAGCTTTTGTGCATCAAAGGACACGATCAATAGGGTGAAGAGGCGACCCACAGAATGGGAGAGAAATATTTACAAATCATGTATCTGATAAGGGTTAATATCCAGAATATACAAAGAACTTCTAAAAGTCAACGAAGAAATCCAACTAAAAAATGGGCAAAATACATGAACAGTCATGTCTCTAAAGAAAATATACAAATTGCCAATAAACACATGAAAGGATGCTCACCATCACTAATTATCAGGGAAACGCAAATCAAAACCACAATGAGTTGCCACTTCACACCCATGAGAATGACTATTATCAAAAGAAAAAGAAATAATTCCAGAAAATAGCAAGTATTAGCTAGAATGTAGAGATATTGGAAGCCCTGTGCACTGCCGATGGGAATGCAAAATGGTGCAAAATGGTGCGGGTGCAGTGGTAAACAGTATAGCAAGTCCTAAACAGTTAAGCACAGAATTACATCAAGATACAATGATTCCACTTCTGGTTATATGTCCAAAAGAATTTAAAGCAGAGACTCAAGAGACATTTGTACACAGGTTCCTGTGGTATAAATACAATTTAACATTATACAGCCTTAAAAAAGAAGGCCACGTGGAAAAATGCTAGAACATCAATGAACTGGGAAGGCATTATGCTAACTAAAGTCAGTCACAAAAAGACAACATATGATTCTACTTATAAAAGGTATCTAAAATAGTCAAACTCCTAGGAATAGAAAGTAGCATGGTGGTTACCAGGAGGTGGCGGGGAGGGGGTTGGGGTGGTGGGAGTGGTGTAATTAGTATACAGTTTCAGTTATGCAAGAGGAAGAAGGTCTGGAGGTGTATAGCACAACAATGTGAATATATTTAACACTAAGAATGGATAAGATGGTAAATTTTACAGTACTTATATTGTATAATTTAAAATAATAAAAAATAAATGTTAAAAATCCAATGAAGATATAAAAACATGATCAGAATGTAGAACTTAATACACCACTTTTTGAATTAATCCAATTTAACTGAAAAAAAATGTTGTAAGTTAAAATAATTTGAATCAACTCAACTCAACCTGTTAAATTCAACTTAACAAGTGAAAAATGGGATATCACATTTCTTAGTTGAGAAGATACTTTTATTCAAATCTCTATAAAATATTTATAAAACTAAACCATATACTTAAACACAAAGAAAAAAATAGTTATTTAAAAATCAGAATATTTAACAAAATTAGTCTTTGAATATAAATCAAAATTTAAATATAAATACAAAATGAAGAGCTAAACATAGTTAAATACTTGGAAATTTTAAAACATAGTCCTAGAAATCCTTGATTCAAACAAGAAATCGATAATTAATTATAAGTTAAATTATAATAAAATTACAACTAAAATCACAAAAATTAGGAACAATGAAAAGGAGAATAATTCTTCCCCCAAAAGCATAGAAAACAGCAAAAAATGTAGTCAAAACAGTACTTCTACTTCAATGCCTTTATAGTTAAAAGGAGATTTATTTTTTACATAACTAAGTGAAAAACAAAGGACAAATAATTAAGAAAATATGAGCTAAAAATCATGAGAGAAAATAAGTAAAAACAGGAGAAATGGTGAAAAATTCAAAAGTTTTTTTTTTTAAAGAATAAAATAACAAGGAAACTTATGGAACATTTGTAAAAAATAGTAAAATATAGACAATATTAGGACTAAAAAAGTTACATATGCTTTATGGCAGAAATGTAATTACATATTAGGGAATACTACGTGCTATCCTAAGACAACAAATTTAAAAGTTTAAAGCAAATGGGTACAGACAGGGATCCAAAGATCATGGATACGGATAACAAGGTCATGGTTGCCAGAGATCACAGTTACAGATAACAGACTGGTGGTTGCCAGACGCAGGGTGTAGGTGAAATGGATAAAGACGGTCAAAAGGTACAAACTTCTAGTTATAAGTCAAATAAGTCCTGGGCATATAATGTAGATCATGGTGACTACAGTTACCAATAATGTACTGTATTTGAAAGTTGCTGAAAGTTGGGGCGCCTGGGTGGCTAAGTCGCCTAAGCGTCCGACTTCAGCTCAGGTCATGATCTCATTGTTCGTGGGTTCGAGCCCCGCGCTGGGCTCTGTGCGGACAGCTAGCTCAGAGCCTGCAGCCTGCTTTGGATTCTGTGTCTCCCTCTCTCTCCGAACCTCCCCTGTTCACACTCTCTCTCTCAAAAATAAATAAAACATTAAAAAAAAGAATAAAAAATAAAGTAAAAAGTTGCTGAAAGTAAATCTTAAAAGTTTCATCACAAGAAAGAGAAACAATTCTAACTGTGTCGTGATAGACGTCAACTGTGCTAATCGTCTAGCAATATATCCATAGAGCAAATCATATGTTGTATACCTAAAACTACTAGACTGTTATATGTTAATCACATCTCAATCAATTAATTTAAAAAAAAAAAGAGCAATTTCTTAGCCAAAACTTGATAAAAAGCTGAAAACTGTAATGGACAAGTACACAGAAGAAATAAAAAAAGATTATGTGTCTGCCACTCAAAAACAAAACAAAACAAAACAAAAAAAAACAACCATGACCTAAAGGTTCACACCTAATATTAGCCTATAAGGAACAGTTTCAACTGTAGCTCATGGAAAGACATGAATATTTTCTCAATATATGTATCCATCAACATATTTATTTTTTTAAGTTTATTTATTTAGAGAGAGAGAAAATGAGCAGGGCAGGGGGAGAGAGAGAGACAGAGACAGAGAGAGAGAATCCCAAGCAGGCTCTGCAACTGTCAGGATAGACCCCAATGTGGGGCTCAAATCCACGAACCCTGAGATCATGACCTGGGCTGAAACCAAGAGTCAGGCGCTTAACCAACTAAGCCACCCAGGTGCCCTTCCACCACAATATTTATACGTAAATATGATTCAGTAGCAAGGAAAATACTATGGACCAATCCTACTTATGAATACAGATGTGTATGTTCTAAGTACCATTCTGATTTATTGAACAGAATCAAGCACGTTTATACAAAAAAAGTAAATTATGAAAAATCAGGGTTTGATCCCTAACGCAAAGATAGTTCAATGTTAATAAATCCTCTAATAAAATGTTTTATAACAAAGGCACCTGGGTGGCTCAGTTGGTTAAGCTGACTCAGGTCATGATCTCACGGTTTGTGGAAGTTCGAGCTCCAAATCGGGTTCACTGCTGTCAGACTGTCAGCACAGAGCCCACTTCTGATACTTTGTCCCCTTCTTTGCCTCTCCCCCGCTTGCACTCTCCCCAAAAATAAATAAATACATTTTTAAGATGCTTTATAACAGTCAACTAAAAGAGAAAAAAAGGGGATTTATCAGTAGATGAGTTTTTAAAATACCTATATAAAATTCAACAAGCATTCCAGGAAAAAAAAAAAAAAGAAGAAATAAAGAAATCTAAGCACATTTAAGGTAAACTAGGGTAGAAGGAAAATATTCAAGACAAATATCCTACAAAATCATAGTGCTCCTGAGGCCAAAGACTTTAAATTACAAGGCAACCAGGTGAACTAGGTTCCAATGGGTTCAAGCCCCCTCAAAGAGAAAAAGGATATTGCCTTTGGCCATGATAATGTAAAAAAAAAAAAAGAACAATCGTAAAAGCATGTAAGAAACAGAAAGCAGAATGGTGGCTCTCAGGGACTCAGGGGCGTGGCAAGTAGTTGGCTTTCAATGGGTATACAGTTTCGGTTTGGCAAGATGAAAAAGTTGAGATCTTTTGCACAATGTGAATAGAACTGACATTAAGCTGTGGGTTTATAAACAGTTATGATGGTATATTTTTTGCGGTTCTTTATTGCAATAAAAATTTTTTTCTTCTAATTTGTAAACATATACATAAGCCACTAAAATTTTATCAAATTCCTAAAGGCTCAATATGGGCTAGCACAGTCAATTCGTATCCCAGGAAGCCCCTGATGCAAGGACAGCCGCTCCACAGCCACCAGCTTGCTCCTTTGCAAGCCTCCTCCAGATACTATGACAAAAGAGTAGAGAAACAGGAGACCTAAGAAAGCCCTGCCTTGAAAGGGGGTACAATGGTAGATATCCGCTACCACTCGGACACAAGGGTAAAAAAACTAGCCTCATCCCAGCCTCTACTATCAACTGAAGCAAAAGCAATCTGCCAAAGGGGCAAGGTTGGTAAATACTCCTGCTTCTTCCATGCAAAGGTGGACCGCAGCTACAGAAGGCGAAGCAGCCACTGGAAGAGGCACTAGACTGTGACTATCCCCTTCCCTACGTTCAAAGAAAAGCAGCCGCCGGCTAAGAGACAGCACTCACACTCAACTTGCCCCTGCAGCGAACACCAGGTAAAACTCCTCTGATGCTGGGGTAAGGCAGAAAACTCACTCAGGCCCAGCTTTCTAAAATGAATCAAAAACAAAGTCAGACATACCAAAATAGAGAAAACTCACACAAACATCAGCCTGCCACTGACACAAAACAGCGTCTGGCTACCACAGGAAGGTACGCGTGCTTTCGAAGTGTCAGCTCAGACCGAAGTACACCAGGCTTGCCCAAGGCTGCAGATGGTGTAAAAGAACTGAGACCCTCACTCCAACCCCCAAGTCACCCATCTGCAACTCCACCTAGGCTGTGTGCTGGGATAGAGAGAAAGGACAGAAGGAGGTTTCCAAGGACCCTGGAGTTCAGAGCTGACTGGAAGTTGAGGGTATAGCAGGGACACAGAGAAGAAAAGTTCTGACACTCCAGGGCTCACCAAAGAGTCAAGGTGAAACCAATGCATATTCCTAAAGAAACCTATCACATCGCTAGAGACTTCAAGGGCAAAGACCAGTAAAAATCCAGCACATCTACTGGCCAAATTGATTACTCTCCCCCCTGCATAGACACTAGTATCTTGCAGAACATGAGGCACGTCCACTTATTAGCATAATGATTTACCTCAGTCTCTACTGTTCTTGTATACATGTTACACAGTCAAACAAATATTACAAGACACGAAAACAAAGCAAGGTACCCATTGTTAAGAGAGAAAGCTATCCACATAATTAGATTGCAAGATGGTAGAGATATCGAAACTATCAAAGATAGATTTTAAAATAGCTATGATTATATCTAAAAGAATCTAAAGACAAATAACATGCATGAATGGAGAAATTCAGTAAATAGGTGGAAATTTTTAAAAATTGATATGAAAATGCTAGACAAATAGCTTTATCAAAGAATTCTTTCACCAAGTTTACAAAAACTTGACCACAACAGGAAGAATTACTAAATGTGAAAATAGACCAATAGAAATTATTCAGACTGAAAACTGAATGGGGCGGCAGGGGAGGGGGGCAGCTGCGAGGATCCAAGACCTCTGCGACGACATGAAGTAGACTACAGTACTTGTCAGAATAGTCCAGAAAGAGAAGAGAGAGAAAAGGGGGCAGAAGAAATACTCAAAAAGATAATGGAAATAAACCTATCAAAAATCAGAAGGGACAATAAACTGCAGACCAAAGAAGCTAAAAGAACCCCAAATAGGATCATTACAAATGATTACATACTTATGCGCATTTGGTTTCATTGAAGACCAAAGTTAAAAAACTGTATCTTGCAGCCGGTCAGAGAAAAAGAGAAACACTACGTACAGAGGAACAAACACCAGAACAACGAAGGACATCTCTTCAGAAACTATGTGAGCTAGAGGATAATACGGCAACATCTTGAAAGTAATGAGAAGAAAACTGTCAAATTAACATTCAAACCCAGCTAAAATATTTCAGAAACAAAGGCAAATATACTTTTTCAGATAAGCAAAACTGTGAAAAGTCACTGTCAGCAGAAATATTTTATTCAGGCAAAAATAATATACTAGATAGAAATTTAGAAGAAATAAAGAACCTCGAAGTATAAAAGAATATCCATAAAAATAAAAAAAGACCTTTATTCTGATTTGTAATCCCTATTAAAGGGAACTAAATCTTTAAAGCAAATGCCTAGGAAATATGTGATTATATGTGTAAGTTAAAATATATTAAGAAAATAGCATCAACAACAGGAGAGGGGAAAAAAATGGCAGTATACTGTTGTAACACTCTGACATTAAACAGAAAGTGGTGTTTTATCATTTGACTGAGAAATTAATGATGTATATTGCAAACACGGGAATAACCACTAAAAATATAAAACAAAGAGATATAATTAATAAGCCATTGGTGGAAATAAAATTGACTACTAAAAAATAATCAAGCCCAAAAAAGGCAAGAAATGGAAAAATAAGAGCAAAAAAACAGGTGAGACAAATACAAAATGAATAGCAAGTTTGTACACAGAAACTCAATCACATAAAAATGTTTAATGCAAACTAACAAATTATTCCAAATTAAAAGTTGGAGACAGTAAGAGTGGATTAAAAAGTTACACCCAATTACATGTTATACAATATATTGTACAATTGTGTGTGTGTGTGTGTATACATAATTATAACATATACTATTATATGTTATCTATAAAGGGAAAAGAGGAATATTACATGATGATAAAGGAGTCAATTCACCAAGAAAACACAATACTAAATAGGTATGAACCTAACAACAAAGCCTTCAAAATGCATAAAGCAAAAACTACTAGAACTGAAAAAGAGAACTGGATTAATTCACCATTGTATTTTAAATACTTAAGCCCATCTTTCCAAGTAACTGATGGAAGAGAGAAAAATATCAGTTAACAAAGACTTGAATACATTACTAATCAACTTGGCTCGATCATATTTATAAAATACAAACCTAACTGACACAACACAGAATGCTCTATCCAACGATGACTAGAAACCTTGCTTTCAAGTGTACATGTAATATTCACCAATATAGACCATATACAGAGTGATAAAACAGATCTCAGAAAACTTTTAAAGAATCAAAATCATACGTACTTTGAAAACCATGGAATTAAACTAGAAACGAGTATCAGAAAGATATCTGTAAGATCACCAAGTATTTGAATATTAAAAAACACAATTCTAAACAATCCAAAGTCAAAGAAGAAATCACAATGAATTAAAGTTTAAAAGAGCAGTGCTCAAAGTAAAATTTATAACATTATATCCTTACATAAAAAGAAAGGTCTCAAAGCTTCCGTCTTAAAAAAAAAAAAAAACACTAAAAACAGAACAAATTAAACCTGTGACATGCATAAAAAAGGAAATAATAAAGAATTAGTAAAAATGGGAGAAAAATAATGAAACCAAAAGCTTGTCCTTTCAGAACATCAAAAATTAATAAACCTCTGGCCAGACTGATCAAGACAAAAAGAGAAAAGTCCTAAGTCAACAACATCAGGTACAAGTAATCAGTGCAGATCCTACAAACATTAAAAGAATAGGACAATATAAACAGCCTTATGCCAATAAATTCTGTAACTCAGATGAAAAAGCCAAATTCCTTCAAAACACAAACTAAGAAGTTTCATTCACAAATGAATATATAATTTGAATAGCCCTGCAAGTGTTAAATAAATTGAATTTATAGTTTAAAACCTTCCTACAAAGGGAAGAAAAAAAAAACCCTCTAAACCCAGATAGATTCCCTGGTGAATTCTTCCACACATCTAAGAAAGAAATAATTCCACGCAAATTATTCAAAAAAAAAAAAGAAAAGAAAGAAAGAAAGAAAAAAGAAAAAGAAAAAAAGAAGAGAAGATGATAGAATACTTCCCAAGTTATTTTAGGAAGCAAGGAAAGCAAAATCAGATAAAGACATTATAAGAGAATAAAAAGTAGTGACCACTATGTCCCATGAGCACACATATTTTTTTTTATTCTTAACAAAATATTAGAAAATGAAATACAACTATACAATTAGATGACACATCAAGAACAAGTAGGAAGTATACAAGGAATAAAAGTCTGACACAACGTTTAAAAATCAAGCAACACACAAATCAAGCAACACAATTAATTCACTAAATTAACAGACTAAAACAGAAAATCATATCATCTCAATAAATACAAATTAGTCAAAATCCTATAAAACTACTTACAACTAATTCAACTAAACAGGAAACAACCATTGCAAGTAAAATACTCTAATCTTTTTGAAGCATAAAAGATAGAAAGACACCCATGTTCTTGAATCGGGATGATACAATGCACTAAAAGTATTAAAACGTTAATTGTTCCCCAGAGAATATATAACTTAATGCAATTCCAATTAGAATCATAACAGGGATTTTGTGTATCTTTTGCCCAGGGAAGTTGAGACAATAGGTGAAATATTCCTCAGGTTTGCACTTTACTATTTTAAAAGGGAAAAAAATCTGCTATTATCATAGGCTATATGAGAACATAAGATGATACAACTGGGGAATTTGTATTTACTTGTGAAAGGATACATTAACTTTAAAAATGGTGCTGATACAATGCACCAGTTATGTATCTGAAAGTAAAAAAAAAAAATGGATTCCTCTTCTAAAGCTCATATAACTACAAATTCCAAATTTGCCAAAGATAAGATCACAGTAGGAAGAAATATTCAACATAAGTGTACATTATACATCTGTCTTCCCAATGGCGAAAACATTGGGGGGGAGAAAAAGGTGGCCAGAGGTGTCCAGGTGGCTCAACGGGTTAAGCATCCGACTTCAGCTGAGGTCATGATCTGCTGAGGTCATGATCTCATGGTTCATGGTTTAGAGTCCTACATCGTGCTCTGGGCTGACCGCTCGGAGGCAAGAGCCTGCTTCCAATTCTGGGTCTCCCTCTCTGCCCCTCTCCCACTCATGCTGTCTCTCCCTCTTTCTCGCTCTCAAAAATAAACATTAAAAAAAAAAAAGTTAACCAGACAGAATGAATTATACAAAATTTACAAAATGTTGCACATCAAAAGATACTTCTTAAACAGGAGACAAAAGGTCAGTTTGTTTCATTTTGTTTTTAAGTAGACTCCACACAATTCAGGGCTTGATCTCAGGAACCTGAGATCAAGACCTGAATTGAGATCAAGACAGGAACACTTAACTGAGTAGGACACCCTAGCGCCCCAAAAGATCAGCGCTTGAAAAAAAAAAAAAATGTTTGCAATGTAGATGCAGACAAATGGTTAATAGCTATAATAGTAAAAAACAAAAACAGAAACAAAAAACTCCCACAAAAGGACAACAAACGAGTAGAAAAATGAGCAAAGAGTACGAAAGGGCAATTATTAGAAGAACAATTCCAATGTACCTACAAATAGGAAGAGATCTTCAAGGTCACCAACAGTCAGGAAATACCAATTTAAAGTAGCAATGAGATACACCTACACAACTATCAAACTGGAAAAGCGTCAACTATTGCTGATGGACTTTCAAGGAAAGGGTTTTGCCTACATTACTGGTAAAAACATGAACGGTTACAGCCTTTTTCTTCAAAGCGATGTGGCAACATTTTGAAACAGAACATAACTGCGTCCTTGTAATCTATCCTATCAGTCCAGAGTATAGCTATAAAGATACATATCATGATACTGTTTTTAGTGGGAAAAAAGTAGAAACAAAGTATTGCCCATCATTAAATTAATGGTTAAGTAGACTATGATATAACCATACTTTAGAATATCATGCAACAGTTGTTTCTCTTTTGTAAATGGAGTAGAGCTATAGTGGTTGAGCCGGAGTATTTCCCTTTGAAAGTAAAGTACTAAGCCAAATAACAAAGTTGATAACAGTCTCTAAAATATAATCCCATTTTTGTAATCAGCGATTGAAAAATCTTGTGTGAATGTGTTTATTAAGCTTAGAATATGGAGAACAATATAAAAGGACACATAATTCCAATAACATAGGTTATGGGCGAATAGAATTTTATCACGAGCTGCAGGGGGAGCGAAGTAAAGAGGAAGGAAGATAGGAAGGAAAAGAAAGGAAGAAAGGAGAAATGAAGTCTTCACACACATACTTAACTTTTATTAGAGAGATAATGTATCTGTAAACACTGCTAATTGAGTGAGTTTCTGCAAAACAAAACTTATTTTCCACAGATCTTAAGCTATTGCTCTTTGAAAACGTAAGTCATAAAAGTAATAATAAACTCATTTAAATAAATGACAAACTTTGAGTTGGGTACAAGCATAAAATGAGATAATGCCTTTTAAGTGCATCATACACATTCTAAGTACAATAAATGCAAAATATGATTTTTTCAAAAGGAAAAAACTAAGACAATCACATGCTTAAATGGAAAAAGATTTTCTGATAAGATAAAAAGTACTTAAAAGAAACTAAAATGTAAATCTAAAAATATCTAGGTATTATTTTTAGGCACACTAAGGATCTAAATGAAAACAAAATAAACCGAAATATACTAGAGCACGGCCTTCTCTTTGGGTTTAGCTGTGCTGGTTCCTCCTGCTGCGTTTATACTTAAGACACAGCCCAGGTCTTATTTCCTGCTGTATTCTCAGCACCCAGCACAAGCACTGCTACATGCTAAGTGATGAACCACCTCCCTAATTTTCTTCAGAGTATTGATGCCTCTATTTGCACAGTGCCTTCTAGAATTAAGTTGATCTTTCTGAGCTAGATGGGTTTTTTATGCCCCTTTAAAGTACATTTTGGAAAGAGAGTTCATCCAATAATATTCACTGAATATCTCATATGAGCTAGACACTAGACATCAGCACCTCCTTTGAGCAATGCAGACTTTCTTATTTAAACTAAAGGGAACTTAAGAAGACAGCAATTGGATGAAATGGAAAAAAAAATATTTTACTGGTGTTAGATATCAAGATTCTAGTTTCAACTTGGCCACCTTCTAGTTATTTTATCTTCATATGACTTTAATATACTCATGAATAAAATGATCACATGTGTCCAATCTACCTTATAGGATTATCAGGATGAAACTAAAACAACTCTGTAAACCACCAGCGCTAACCAAAACACATTTTTTTTTTTGCGAGCCCATATTTCTCAAGTATTCTAAAGAGTCTTACTTACCACACTATTTATAAGTAAAAACTCCTGCCTCAGCTTAGAGCCTTGGTATAATCCCAGTATACTCAATACACAGCTCAGTGTACAATAAAGATTCCATCAATGCTCTTTACAGACTCATTAAGAGTGAATTTCTTTCTGGTTATATATTATCTCAAAAGGAAATATTCTGTGTTTCCTTAAGTGCTCTGTATTTATACCTAAAGCAGAAAGTTAATGCACATTCCAGAGGATGTCACTTCAAATATCCAACCACTTTAAAGTTCTTTCTAAATATCTCTTCAAGCAACACCTCTGATAAACTACAATGGACTCTAAACTTCTGTAAAACTGATCAGTTTTCAAGTTTTTCTTCCCATTTCTTATGTTAAAAAAAAGGGGGAGGGGCGTCTTGGGTGGCTCAGTTGGTTGAGCATCTGACTCCAGCTCAAGTCAAGATGCCACAGTCTGTGGGTTTAAGCCCCGCATCAGGCTCTGTGCTGACAGCTCAGAGCCTAGAGCCTGCTTCAGATTATGTGTCTCCCTCTCTCTCTGTCCCTACCCCCTTCATGCTTGGCCACTCTCTCTCCCTTTCTCAAAAATAAACAAACATTAAAAAAAAAAAAAAAAACCTCTTATTCCTATGCTCAAGGCTTTTGGTCAAGGGTAAAATTTATCAATAGGAAAAAAAAATTTCACTAGACAGCCTCACATAAAGTATATTTTTTATTATTTTAACTTATTATTTTAAGTTTATTTATTTTGAGAGAGAACAAGCAGGGGAGAAGCAGAGAGAGAGAGAGAGAGAGAGAGAGAGAACACCAAGTGGGCTCTGCACTGTGAGCACAGAGCCGGACAAGGGGCTCGAACCCATGAACCATGCACGAGATCATGACTTGAGCCAAAATTAAGACTCAGATGCTTAAGCAACTGAGTCACCCAGGCACCCCAATATAAAGCGTAGTTTTTAAAATTTTATTGGGGCAGCTGGGTGGCTCAGTTGGTTAAGATTCTGACTTCGGCTCAGGTCCTGATCTCACAATCCATGGGTTCGAGCCCCGTGTCGGACTCTGTGCTGACAGCTGAGAGCCTGGAGCCTGATTCAGATTCTGTGTCTCCCTCTCTCTCTCTATCTCTCTCCCGCTCACTCTGTCTCTGTCTCTCAAAATAAAATAGAGACATAAAAAATATTTAAATTTTATTAACCAATCATCATTATGTTGTTTTGCCCAAATAAACCTTCTCTAAACTCATTATAACACCGCATGTCCTATTGGCCAAGTACATTCCAGGATCTAATTTTGGGAATCACAATATTCTCATGTTATGGCAAGTGATAAAAGTTTGCCAAAACACCATAAAGCCATCAGCTCTAAAAGATAACAGAAAAGAAGGTGTGAAATCACCACAGTGGCCACAATATGTTTTTAATTTGCTTTCTTATTCTTGCAGATTTGCTTTTTCTTTTCTATAAAAAGTAAACTTTTACCATGAAGAATTACTACCATATCCACTAAAAACCTAAAACCTTTCATTTCCCAGATAAAAAGGAATTTTTTTCCCGTGACATGCAAGCACTTGGTCCATTTATCACAACTTACTTTGTATTATAATTTTCCACATATGTCTTACCTCCCCTCTTTGATTTTCAGCTCATTAATGATGATGTCCTACCCCTTTTCATACATGATTCCACATTACATGACAGGAGCTAAGTAAGTCTAGATCAAATGGGGAAGGCATTTTTTTTTTATAGAGATGATGTTTTTCTGTTACTTTTATGATGCCTCTGACTAGAAGAGTTCTATCAAATGACAGAATGCATATTGGCCAGAAGTTACTGATCTATTGTTGCCACTTTGACACACCCTATAGCAGTCGCCTTCTACCTTAACTTTCTGGATTAGGTCTCACAATTTGTTTTAGTACATGTATCAACCATCGCCAAATTGGCTTCCGTATTGAGGTAGTCTAAGAATAGATTCTAGTAAGTGTAGCAGGTCAATATAATCTACAAATAAAATAACAGTCTCTACACATGAAAGGATGCTCAGCGTCCCTCCTCATCAGGGAAATACAAATCAAAACCACACTGAGAGACCACCTCACGCCAGTCAGAGNTACATGGCAACGAGAAAGAATGGGATCTGGCCATGTGTAGCAACATGGATGGAACTAGAAGGTGTTATGCTGAGCGAAATAAGTCAGGCAGAGAAGGACAGATACCATATGTTTGCACGTATAGGTGGATTAGGAGGAACTTAACGGAGGACCATGGGGGAGAAGGGGGAAAATAGTGGGGGAGAGGGAGGGAGACAAACCACGAGAGACTCTTGAATGCTGAGAACTAACAGAGGGCTGATGGGGGTGGGGGAGAGGAGAAGAGGGGTGATGGGCATGGAGGAAGGCACTTGTTGGGATGAGCACTGGGTGTTATATGGGAAAAAAGATAAGATAACAGTCTATAAACACACTATTTGTATAATACTCCCATTTTTTGCTCTACTCTACAAGAAGATTAAGTCTGGAATATCGTATTTAATGATGAAAGGAGAAGTAATATAGGGAATTAGGCAAAACACAGGGGCTTTCCAGCATTCAAATCTTTACTTTAGGGGCACCTGGGTGGCTCAGTCAAACGTTCAACTCTTGATTTTGGTGCAAGTCATGATCTCATGGTGGTGAGACAGAGATCCACGCTGGGCACAGAGCCTGCTTAAGATTCTCTCTCTCTCCCTCTCTCTCTCTCTCTCTCTCTCTCTCCCACCCTCCCCCACCTGCTCTTCCTCTCAAAATAAAGTAAACATTGAAAAAAATATTTACTTTAAAGCTAACTGGCTATCGACCATGATTATTGGCATTAATTTGGCGAAAATTAGTTCCTACATTTATAAAATAGAAACTGTATTATCATACATATGTACTCAATAAACATTTAATAAATAAAAAGAGGAATCTCATATTTTAATATATGATGCACTTCTGAAAACCTGCACAAAATTCAAGTATGTATATGTCAAGGGACCAGACTAGTGTTTTAAAGAGGACCCACTCTCAGAGACAAAAGAAAAATTGCAAAATCTATACTTAAACATAGTAAGTCCTGTCACTCAAAATAGATGTATAGCATTTTGAATGTTCTACAATCTTATTTTTCACAATTTATCAAATTAACTGCGTTAAGCATTCCCAGTAAAGATTCAGCACTTTTCAGCACACCTAATGATTTCTTTGTTTCAATTGTGTATCAAGATGATAAACCCTGTTTCTCATAACTAGAGGCAGCACTTTAATTTCCACCCCCCATCTCCCATTTATTTTGCTAACAAAAGGCAAAAGTAGTACAATTTTCAAATATTTTAAGTTCATTTATTTATTTTGAGAGGGAGGACACACAGGAGGTGGGGAGGGGCAAAGAGAGAGAGAGAGAGAGAGAGAGAGAGAGAGATGGAGGGAGAGGGAGAGAAAAATAAAGAACCCAAAGCAGGCTCTGCAGCAGTAGTGCAGAGACCCACGCGGGGCTCAAACCCATGAACCATGAGATTATGAGCTGAGCCGAAGCCAAGAAGAGTCGGATGCTTAACCGAATGAGCCACCCAGGTGCCCCAAAATTTCAAATACTTTTAAAAAATACTGTCAAAAGTAGCAAAGTCATTGGGGGAGGAGAACTCTTACTTGGCCGTGTGCACCATCACACAATAACTATAAAACAATGCATCCTTAAGTCAAAATCCAGTGTGTATAAGGTACTTTGTGGATCTCCATATAGTATTCAGAGTGTAAATTGAGAGTCAACTGTACATACCTGTGTATTAAAGAGTACATATTAAATGAACTAACACGTGAAATACAGTACCTAACTTCTGCACAATTAAGAATAGCTATTTTATTTTGCTGCTACTATTCATTCTGAATGGCTGCTTTTAAGAGCACTACCTTGTGATCCAGCAATCACACTACTTGTATTTACCCAAATATAAGAATACTAATAGAAGCATTATTTACAAAAGCCAAGATCCGGAAGTAGCCCAAGTGTCCATCAACTGATGAATGACTCAAGAAGTGGTGTATATACATACAATATGGAGTACTACTCAGCCTTAAAAAAGAATGAAATCTTGCCATTTGTAACAACATGGATAGAACTAAAGGGTAAAACACTAAGAGAAATGCATCAGAGAGACAAATGCCGTATGATCTCATTCACATGCAGAATTTAAGAAACAAATGAGCAATGGGGGAAAATGAGAGAAGGAGATAAATCAAGAAACAAACATTTAACTGTAGAGAACAAACTGATGGTTACCAGCAGGGAGGGTAGTGGAGGTGGTTTAAGTAGATGCTGGGATAAAGAAGGGCACTTGTCCTGATGAGCACTGGGTGACGTATAGAACTGTTAAATCACTATATTGTACACCTGAAACTAAAATAACACTGTATGTTAACTGGAATTAAAAACTTATAATACAAAAAAAGAGAGAGAGAAAGAGAAAGAGGCACCAATATCCTGGAGCAGACTAATACTTATTGAGCACTAAATATGAACAAAGTTCTATATTTTAGATGTTTTATGGACATTACCACAATGTCCATAAAGTCCTCAAAAAATATTCTGCAATGTTGACATTATTTGTTCTTGGTTTTGTTTATACAAACGTATACATACACACACACACACACACACACACACACATACACACACACACACGGAGACTCGGAGAATTAACTTGTCCTGTCAGACAGCCAAAACCTGAGCAGTCTGAGGTTTCAAACCCAGCACTCTTAGACTCCACTACAAACCTTCATTTTGCAAGGAGGAAAAAAAATCAGGAAAAAGTAGTGAATTGTGGAATGGCTAATAGAGTTGAATATACTTAGCGAGAGAGAAATCAAAAGACTTAGGAAGGAAAACTCCATGATACTGGCACTTGGCTCCTGGAGGGTTAGTCACAGGAACTGCACTCCTTAATTTGTTCATTCTAGAAGTATTTTAGTGCTGTGTGATCTGTCACTATGATAGACACTGGGTGAGGAGCCAGGAGAGTAACACTGAAGAAGATCCATTTCCTGCTCTCAAAGGGCTTACTATTGGGAGGGGACCAGCAAATCAACAAGCAGTCACACCAGAAGGAACAGCATGTTCTATAGGACCACAGAACACAGACTGGAACCCTGAATACTCTTATTCAGGTAAGTAGTGCTTTGCAAACTAAGGGACGGTAAGTAAGAGTCCCAGCGGAAGTGATGTTTTCAGGATAGCTGTAACATGAACATGAGTTAGGCAAGGTGTATGCGTGCAACAGAAAGAGTCTAAAATAAATTATACTGATGAGCTAGTTTGAGTCTATTTCTTTGCTCTGCCAAGAATCGTGTTTACACAGAGCGTGAAAAAATATTTTTTTGTTGTTTCTTAGCTGAAGAAAATGTAGCTGGGGAGAAATTATGTAAATTATTATTGTTAATTTTCTCAAATGTATGTGTGTAAAGAAATGCACACTGCAGAAAAATGTGTGCATATAAATAAAATATGTTCAATAAATTTTAAAATATCCACCTAATATCTCCATCATTTACCTCTCTTGGCTGTGCATTCATTGTTACAACAATGCTTCAGTCTAACCAAGATGCTTTCTTTATGGCTTAAGCCATAAATCAGACATAGCTTCATCAACAGAATCTTCACTTAACTAGGGATTTGCAGTTCAGTAAGACTGTTCTGAATTACAGAATAACAGCACAAATTTAAATGATTCTATTAAAAAAGGGTATTTTTCAATGGCTGGTTGACTCACTCAATGAGGTTTACAACCTCTAAATAATTATTGTTGATCCTTTCTGCTTTCTGTAAAATGATTATGGGAACTGTCTTTTCATGTACATTCTCCTGAAAAACTCAGATACTTCACCGGCATTATATAAATGTTAATAGTAACTTTCATAGCAGCTACAGAGAAACTTTTTAAGAATGACTTTCTCAAGGTCACAGAGCAAATCTCTGGTGAGACAGGAATGGAATTCATGACCTTTGACTGCCAGAAGTTTTCTACCCACACTCGGAAATTCCTTCTCCATAAGTGTAATTTATATGTTCACTTAGAGAAGCTGGAAAGTTCATCCCTTGTAGGGATGTGGGGGATGGAGAGGGAGTGGTTTTCCTGTCAAATCAGTTGCCACTCTAGTACTTTCTAGTTTTACAAAGTGATTTGTACCCACACTATATACTTTTACCCTCGCCACAACCCTGCAAAAAGTATATTATTTTTCCCATTTCACAGACTCAGAGAGGTTAAGAAACTTGACCAAGGTCATCCAGTTTTAGTAAGCAAGAAATCCTGCTTCAAACTGTGATCTCTCTGCCACCCAAATCAGTCCAGATTCCAGGATACATAATCTTAGCAGATACCGGATTGTGAAAATGAATATTTTCTTTACAGTTATTTGTTTCATTTTTTTACAATCATTTATCTCGGTTCTCATTTAATTTTGTTGGTTTGTTCTCTTTGGGGCAAGGTTGTTTTCATGTTGTAAGCTTGCCTGCTAAACTCAAAACCAATTGAGAACATTATTACTAAACACAGGATTTGGGGGGAAAAAAACTGTGTGTTTTCCTTCTTTTGTATACAAGTGGGAGGAGGGGAACTTTTTAAAATAATCATAATGT
>NW_027527145.1:953295-957906 GCF_008692635.1 Crocuta crocuta
GATATATACCAACACACAGAATATAAAAACTCACATTAATACTTTACACACACACATATACACATAAGATAGCAAATACACGTACATGTAATATACACATATACATCACGCCCAGAATAATTCTGAAAACTCATAGGTGTGGTGAATGTAGCACAAGGAATACAACGCCTGGCTGTCTAGGCCAGTAAACTGTCATAGAGGCGGCTTCTATTACCTCTGATGGGACAGGAGAACTGTCCCAAAGCTCTCCAATGTTTCTCTCACCTTCCATGCAGCAGTTTGGCAGCAAGGACTTCCTGCTACTCCACCTGGACCTAAAAGGCAATACTCTTCAGACCAGTCCAATTATGCTGATAAACATTCAAAAACATATACCATGAAACAGCAACAAGAATATGACTTCCAGGGGAGAAAAAGACAGGAAGAAAGACCGTGCCAGAGCAGAATTCTCTGGGTGAATATCCTGTAGTCTACGGCCAGACCAAAACAAATTTTTATGGAGCAACAGCACTACTCAAGTAGCCACTTTTATGACAATAAACACCCAAAACCGAAAATCCTTTTGTAACATAATTACTGAGAATGTATAGAGAAAAGTAACCATTTAATCCACAGCATGTGTTCTCTGCCACAAGAACTCAAAAGCTGACATCACATGGGGTGTGGCTGGTCCAGGCCCTGAAAATGAATTCTGGCCTGTTGAAGTCAGACATTTCCCTGGACGGGTCTGAGATCTAGAAACACAGCAGAGCTCACAGAGCCCAGGGCTGTTGACCTCCTGGGCACAGGGCAAGGCCCATCTGTTTACTTGCATTTTGATTTTGGGAGCTGTGGTTGTGGTGGATGAGTTAAGGCTGTGGTTTATAGGGTGTTGCCAGTGATTTAATTTTAATATTTTTGCCCTTACACTTTGTACATACTAAAGACTGAAAACTGTGCGTAATTTGTAGGCTGAAAAATAAATAAATAGACATTTCAAAACAACATAAATGAACATGGGGCAAAAATACAGACACTACCACTCTACTATCACACAGTATTTTCAAAATGTAAATGATAAAAGCAAACAGCCGCAACCTATTTTAGGAATTATTTATAAAAATGAAAGTTGTCTTCTACAAAGAAAAAGATAACCATGGGTGTCCGTTCCAAATAAAGCAGTTTTGAGATTTTTAGTTCTCCCTCATTAATCAGCGCAGAAGCACAAACGGGGAGACTTCCTTACCCAAAACAAAGAATAACTTTCCAAATAAGTCTGCACCTCTAGTTTTGTAGAGCACAACTATTTTATGTCAATACACAAATCATCTACAGCTACATTTATGAAGTGAACCCTCTAAGAAGACTGCTTCTCTCACAATGTAAAGAAAACCACGTGACATCACCAAATGATTATTCTAATGAAATTCACCTAAATATGAAATGCCACACTCTCCATTTTGTACAATGGGAAACACCTCCAGGGCCTGCATGTGTTCGACTATTTAACAATATCACCTCACTGGTAAGGTGACTCAATACTCTACATTAGCCAACACTGGCTTGAGTTCAAAATGCCCTCTGTGTAGGCCTAGAGGCCTAAGCACTTCTGTCCTCTTTGCAGAGGGAAAAGGAAAAAAACAAAACAAAAAAAAAAAAGCAACTATGTTTTAGACCACATTACTTCATTAAGTTGATAACAGCCTGCTTCATGATAGAGCATTTAAAACTCACTCAGTCCGTTCGAGTGCTTGTTTACTTTTCATAGGAGGCGGGGAAGTAATCCCCAAGGAACATATATATTTTTAAATGACCAGAACACCATTACTATTCTATCAGGCACAGAATAGCAATGCACGCTCTTCGAAATGAATGAACATCACGCATCCTGATTTGTTTTTCCCTTGGCCTGAGGAGAGCGAGCACGCTGGCGTTTGCAGCCCCTCCCCTTTCTGTACACACAGAGGCTGCAGCTGTAGTAAACAACCACCAGCCAAAAGTTGCTAAGGTCAAGGTCTCAAATGCTACACCAGGACCAGTTTTCTCCCAAATGACATTCAGTTACCGAAAAAGAACTTTCTGGAGAAAAAGAAAATATTAAGGGCCCACTGGCACAACAGTTTTCATTCAGTAAATAGTAATACAAAGCATTCCAAAATAAAGTTTAGCTGACTGAAGCTTCTTTCAAGTATGCATCGCTGAGTAATAGATAAATAACTGAAGCAACTCAAAAACAAACAGAAATGCCTCAAGAATGTTCTGTGTATCGGACCCAACTATATTAGTTACATGGTTTTGGTTCAGAAATTGAAACTTCCAGATTTTACCAGCTTCAGTATATTTCATAATGGTTATGAATTACAAGACAGAATAAACTTCTCTCCCAAAGGCATTATAAATTTCTGCCAATACTTCTGTGCTCTAATTGCTCCCTCCCCAACTCAAAGAAGCTTACCATTCTCAAGCTAGTCTCCAATCGACTGACCAGGCTGCAGCGATAAAGACACAACTTATGCAACTGAAATGTTTGCCCTTCAACATCCCATGTCTACTAAGCTTCCACAGTTAAACATTTTCTAACCTAAAAGTATACCCCTCTATCACAACCAATTTCTGTGTGTTTTTAAAAAATGTAAACAACATGCGAATGAGGTCTACAAACAGCACAACCAGGCTTTTGGGGGGTGTCGCTGTTTTCATTAAATGCCAATTCCAAAGAGCATTTCTTAGCTGATGGGATACACCCACTCTTCAAAGTGACCACTCCTATTCCCATCACAAGCAGCTCCCTGTTAAAGCCACCAAATTTATTTCAAATCATTTACTTATCTAAACAACTCTCTCTCCTCCAGTAAGAAAAGGGCCTGGAGGCGTCTAGGTGGATTTGCACAATGACGTTATTTGATTGACAGATGTCTACTGAACCCACTGGATGCGCGGGCACTAAATGTAAATAGACCTGCTCACCTCCCTGGTGTGACTGGGAACCAGGGAATATTAACGCTTGATTTAAAATAAAATATCCAAGGGCTCGGCCAAGAACTGTATTAGCCAGTGAGTGGAATTGCTTAAAACAATCCATACAGAACGATACTTAAACCATCTGTACAGTTAAATTAGAGAACTGACAATATTAACCATACAAACTGTTTATCCAGATTACACATTCCGTTGTACTAATACTCTTTAACTCAACACAGTCAGTTTTTATCAGCTGAATTAAGGGTATTACTATTAAAGTATGCAAAACTCGAAGCGCAGGGGGAAGGGGGTTGGGAAGCTGCAGGGCATATAACAAAGGAATTGGTACTTTTTCCAAGCGTTTGCCTCAAATGCACTTCGACACAGAACTGTTGAGTGCACCCCACCCTTTTCCCCAAAGATAAAAGTTTCCAAAGTTCTAATACGCAGTTCGCTACCCAACAAAAGCAGGATTGATTCTCCCCGTAGGGGAGCATCTAACATGAACACCAACTAATGTCGCGGAGGTCAAGTCCGAGTCCTGGGAGCGAGCTTCTAAGGCTAGAAAGGGCTCCCAGGCCAGCTCCGCAGGCTTCCCGGCTCGGGTGGACGTGCAAAGTTGCCCCTTGTCAACTCCGGCCGGCTCCCCCGTAATTGAAAATAACAGCCACGGGCCAGCCCCTGGCTACTTCCATGGACCAGGCACTGTAGCAAGTGACAGTTACACATCATTACGGCCAGAGACAATAATGAATGTGGCACCAGGACCACTATTCATGCCAGCAGTGTCATCTCTGCCTTAACCCCTTCCCCTCCACTCTCTCCAGTGCACACCCACAGCCCACACAGCCTCGGCGCGGCAGCTAGTCCCCGAACTCGCTCTATTCCAGGGGGCAAACTACTTCCACAGCCCCCCACCCCCGCCTCCCCAGTTCAGCCCGGGTGTTTTATTTCCCATCCTTGGCAACTGTCAGGCAAACACTGCAACCAACAATTCCACTAGGGGTAGAAAAACATTTGCTCAATTCATGGTACTTGATAAGTTCTTTTTTTAAAAAAATTTGGTGGGGGGGGTGGGGGATGGAGAAACCTCCTTTCTTCTTCACATATCCGACCAACGCTACTTGCTTTGCAATAGCATCGCCCTCCCTCGGCCCCCTCCCGCTTCCCAACACTTTCCCCCTTTAAGAACACAGACCAACCAAAATGATTTAACTTGAGCAGATGACAGAAGGAAAATAAAACATGTTAAGAGAATACGGTCTGATTTGGGATGGCAAAAAAAAAAAAAAAGGAGGGGGTTGTTTATTTTGATAAGAAACGGAATCGGCACAGACCTGAACAGAAGCTGCAGAGCAGGAGAAATTGTTTTCTTTCCCTCACACAGAGTCCCCCTCTCTCTCTCTCTCCCTTTCTCTCTCTCTCTCGCACACACGCGCGCGCGCGCACACTCACTCTCGCACACACACGGCGTCACCCGCGCACACTCACACGCACACTCGCACACGCACGGGCAGAGCCTCTCAGCGGCTCTCTGCAGTTCTCAGGAAATGAATGGGGGGCAACCCAGGGAACTGTTGTACTTGCAAATGACTTACCCGGATCACATGATGCGCTAAATGTAGGGTGGGCCGGTGGGTGGAGGCTGCCGAGACGCGAGCCCGGGTCTAG
>NW_027527145.1:957989-959989 GCF_008692635.1 Crocuta crocuta
TTCTTGCAAAGCTAGGTGAGCGCGCTGGGGCGCCCCCGCCCGCAGGCGCCCCTGTGCGGTGCCCCTGAGCCCGCCCCGCGGCGCGCGGGAGGCTGCGAAGGGGAAGTTTCTGTTCGGAGAGCAAGGTTTGCAGTAATGTGGCACGAAGTGGGGTGGGAAGAGAAACAAGGGAGAGGCCGAGAAACAGGAAATGAGAGCAAAGGGACGCCTTGTAGCCAGGAAAAGCCGTGTTCTGCATTTTGTGTGGCATTATCCAAACACTTGTAAAGGCTGGGTGTGCGTTATTAATGAAAACAAAGGCAGCGTACCGCCTGGTGCGTCTCTACCACCTGCCACAATCTCTACGTGAGGAATGATGGGAAAGGTGATCCAGCCTGGACGCTGAGGCCACAGCCCACTTCCAGTCCTCGCGGGACGCATCAGTGGGCCTGCCTCTTAGACCTAAAACAGGACTGAGAGGAGGGATCTGCCCGGCTCTCCGGGTTCCGGAGAAGAGCAGATGAGATAGGTGTGACAGTGTCCTAAAATTGGAGACCACTCCTTCAGCGAAGTCATCGTAGAAGAGGAAGGCTGTGAGAGCACCAAGGCGGGATGCCCTCGTCTGAAGACGTGGGTGGGGCTGGAATCAGAACCCCCGGACCAAGATGGGACCGACCGAGAGAGAGGGGTCGCAGGGTGGGGTCTCTGTTCTGGGGGAAGGGGCTCCAGACCCCATCCCCTGGTCTGATCAGGTTAAACAGCCCTTTACACCGCACTATATCTGGGTAAAACATGAAAAGACAAGTTTGAAAAATGGTAGAACATTAACAAATGTACAGTGTTTAAATAAAAAAAAAAACTTGCCTCTATTAGAAACACTGTGAAGTTTCCCTGTAGGTGGGGCAGAGTGAAGGAAGTGAGTTTAACTGTATGAGTGAAGGATGCTGTAAGAAATTATGTCATCGTGGCAGTTCTTGTACTAACAGCTCTTTCTCAGAGCTGAGTGGCGGACTGACCATAAATATGTTCTGTAGCAAGCGCTTTTCGGCACGTGCAGAAGCATTCCAAGCTGCACTCCGTCCTTTTGGCAACAGCCACGGGCATGTTAATAGAATGACCAAAGAGAGAAAAAGCACAAGACTCCATTCCAGAGAGAGAAGGAAATTAGGGGAAGGTCAAGGTTAATATCCAGAATCTGGATAATGTAGTTGAAAAAAGGAAGTACATCAAGTATTAGGGGGAAAATATTTGCAGACTTTTTTATAATTGTTGACAGATAAGAATAGAAATGTTCGGTTAAGGTAATTCTCCAGATATTAAGAGGCAAGGGAGAAGATCAAAACCAAAGAATGAAGAAGGTGGTTATCACTAGGAGTTAGGATACTGCAGTCAATGTGTGTGTTTGTGTACCTTTCCGATTCAGCTCATGTAATTCATTCCCTGTATAGAACTTAGGGTAAAACATAGATGTGAACAGAAGGGGAAAAGTTAGGAAAATAGCATACATACCCTAGCAAAAATATGTGCATATCTTTACATTTAGTCCCTTACCCTCCACTTCCGTGTGTGTGGAAGAATATGAAACATCAGACAGTGTAAACGTGGCAAAATTATTGTACCAAGAATGTATAATTCTGACCACCTAAAAGAATGTTGCAATTACAGAATCATAAATGGTCAGTGTTGGGCTCCTGGGTGGCTCAGTGCAGAGCCTGCACAGGAGTCTCACTCTCCCTCTCTCTCTGCCCCTCCCTGCTTGCTCACTTACCCCCCCCCTCAAAATAAGTAAGTAAACTCTAAAAAAAAAAATGTCGGTGTTGAAAGTATCTTTCAAATCCTATCCTTTATCGTATTTCAGTTCTGTTTAAAACCAGGATAATTTGGGTCAAAGATGACTCATTTCCCTAAATTCATATACTTCTGTTTTACTTAGCCTTCATTGTTGCAAATACCAAAAGAAGAATGAATTAATAAGGAGGATGGGGTTGATATTTGGAGTTTCTTAACCGTGGTATTCTACC